>NW_007260533.1:79819-96348 GCF_000164805.1 Carlito syrichta | reverse complement strand
CCTCTTATCAACAGGGTGCCTGAATGAAATGTAATTGTACACCTAACCCTTAACTGTACCCCACAAAACCATAATAAAAAATATTGATTAATAAATTAAAAATAATAATTAATTAATTAATTAAAGACAGATTAAAAGGAGAGTAAAAAAGAGCATTACAAAAAAGCTGAAGTAACTATATTATTATCAAGATAGTCGACTTTAGATCAAGGAATATGGCCAGAGATAAAAGGAGGCATTTTATAGTTATAAATGGGCCACCAACTTATCAAGAAGACATGAGTCTTAATGTACATGCACCTAATAATACAGCTTCAAAATGCATGTAGCAAAAACTGATATCTAAAAAGACAAATAAACATACCCACAATTATAGCTAGAGATTTCAAAACTACTTTTCTACATTATTGACAGAGCAAGTAAACAAAGTCATAAGAATGTAGAAGTCTTGAACAGCACTATCAACCAACTTGACCTAATTGACATTTATAGAACACTATAAGCAATAATGCAAAATACACATAGTTTTCAATTTCACATGAAACGCTTATTATAACAGACCGTATACTTGGTCATGAAACAAACCTAAATACATTGAAATGCACTGAAATCACGCAGAGTATCTTCTCTGATCACAGCATAATTAAATTAGAAATTGACATAAAACAATATATGGAAAAAATTCTCAAACACTTGGAAATCTGTATGAGGCAAATGTCTATAAAATAAGCCTAAAATGTAGAAAGTAGTAAGTGTTAATTTCACATTCAATCACCTAATAACTCCTAGCTAATAATAATCTTTTCTCTTTATCATCACTTACCACAAAGCAGCTGATTTCCATGTGTAGAGAACTCAAAAACTTCATCTACTTCCATTATTGTCCTAGAAAATACTAGTTTAATATTTTTTATTGGGTGTACTATTGTTTATGAAAAATTAAGTATTTTTTGTTAATTTGCATATTATACATATACATGCACATAAGTGTGAATGTATAGAAGGCTGCACGATGATACTATGACTAATAAATAAATAAGCTCCTTATCATTAAAAAAAGAAAATACTGGTTTACCAAGAATTTGAAAAGCAACTGTTTATAATTTATTTTATTTGAAAAATAAGTTAAATTTAATGTTGAAAAAATATCTGTGCAGCTTGCTTTATTCTATTTAAACATATTATGTAATTCTCACTATCTCATTCTGCACATTTTAAAAAAGTACTCTTTCCCTTGAACCTCATTCATCATGTTAAATTCATCTCAATGTGCTGGCCTATTTGAACTTTTCTATTTGAATATCAAACTGGCTATTATTTTTTGCTTTGGACCATCTTTTCATTTGGTAAGCATTTTTTACAAACCATGCATACTTTGATCCTACTCTCCTGTCATTAAAACAGACTTGTACAACCTGACCCTCTTTCCTTGAATCTCCCCATTCAATTGTGAGAATAATGATGACAGCAGGAGCTTTTTACCTTAAGTAAATAGTTCAAACACTTTGAGCAAATAGCTCAAACACTTTAAAAATTACTAAGTCATATTTCTCCATGTTACCTGTAAGATAATGTTGAAATGCCAATGAATGCTTAGCCCAAATCCATATATAACAGTTTGCGGCATTTTCTTTATTTAATAATGCTATCACACGTAGGAAAAAGTTGTATGGCTGACCTTTCAGGTACTGTTCTTCTTAAGGGAGATGAGGGACTCATGAAGATGGAATGAGGCAATGATTTCAGTATGTCACGTTCTCGGTGAGCAGGTCAACACTATGTTTAATCAAGAATATCGACCAAGTTGGGAACTTGATGATGATCACACCAGCATGCAGCTTGCTACTGTCTACAGAAATGCCCTCACTTTTGCCTCTGCCTACTGATATCTGTGCCAAGGTTGCTGACCACTGAGGGTGATGAATTTTGCATCAAATTCTCTGCCTTCCATAATTGCTGTAGCCACTAATCTCTCACTGAGGGGTGTACTACTCTTACTGTCCTCTACAACTATTTATTTATCTGTGTTTACATATTTATTGCTCATTGTTTTATGGGTGATCTAGAAAGCTGAGATTCAGTCATGACTTGATGAAGATCATTGGGCCAACAAAAAATCTGAATCAGAGATAAAAATTATGCTTGATCACTCCTTTTCTCCAGCACTAAGTTTTGACCCAACTTGAGGTCTGATAATTAATTTTACATTTCAACTTGACTAGGCCACAGGGTGCCCAGATATCTGGTTATACATTATTCCTGGGTGAATCTGTGAGGATGCTTCCAGAAGACATTAGCATATGAATTACTAGACTAAATAACACAGATGGTTCTTCCCAATGTAAATGGGGCATCATTCAATCCACTGAGAGTCTGGATAGCACAAAAAGAGAGGGGAAGGTTAAAATTGCTCTCTACGTGAGCTGGGACTTCAGTCTCTCCTTACCCTTGGTACTTCTGGTTCTTAGGTTTTCAGACTCAGGCTAGATTCTACTTTGATTCTTAGGCCTTTGAATTAACAAAAACTCGGGTCTCCAACTTGCAGACAGCAGATTATAGGACTTCTTGGCCTCCAAAATTATGTAAGCCATGCCTTATTATTAAATTTCTCTCTCTCTCTCTCTCTCTCTCTCTCTCTCTCTCTCTCTCTCTCTGTGTGTGTGTGTGTGTGTGTGTGTGTGTGTGTGTGTGTGTGTGTTTATTCTATTACAAATGCTTACCAGAGAATGTATTCGGCAAGGGAGGATTTTAATAATCAATTGGATTATATGGCCTGTTTTCTGGATACTAATCAATCTCGTTCCCTAGCCAATCTTGTCATTGCCCAATGGGCTCATAAACAAAGTGACCATGAAAGCAAAGGTGAAGGTTATACTCACCCAGACTGACCTAGCTATCTATGACCATTGCTGAGGACCCATTCTCCAATAGCAGAGAGCAATGCTGAGTCTCTGGATATGGCACCATTCCCTGGAATGATCAGTCAGCTACCTGGTGGCAGGTTGATTACACTGGTCCACTTCCATCACAGAAGGGTCTGCATTTTGCTTTTAGTGTAATAAACACTTATTCTAGATTTGTCTTTTTGCATGTGGTGTTTCTAAAACTACCACCCATGCACTTATAAGAGAAAGGACCCCCAATAAAACTCTGGAATTTATTTATAAAAAACCGTGTATTTATTCTTACATGTTTAAGCTTCAGTCACCTTCAAAATATTCTTCATTTGATGCAATACATCTACCAAGATGCGTTTTCCACTGCTCAAAACAGTTTTTGAACTCAATTTTGATGCCTTTTAGTGATTCTGTCATTTTTTGTTTCAACTGTTCCCCATTAGCAAAACATTTCCCTTTGAGGACTTTTTTCATCCAGGGAAACAAAGCAAACAAAAAAGTCACTCAGGGCAAGATTGGGTGAATAGAGAGGGTAGGGCATGAGGGTCAAGGCGTTTTTGGTCAAAAACTTCTGAACACTAAGCGTGATGTGGGCAAGGGAATTGTCATGGTGGAAGAACAAGTTACCTATTTGTCACACACACAAAAATTCACTAAAGCCAAACGCAGCCCCTCACAACAACATTACCTGGTACACTGATACCAATAAGTTCCTAGAACACTCATGTAGAGGGAAAAGTTTATATATAAGAGGTTTGCCCTCCAAAAGATAATTCCAGTTTTTTAGGGATCCCCTTTGTATAACACCTTATCCATCGCTGCATATTCTGCACAGCATTGCTTCTGATCAAGGAACTCACTTCACAGTAAAAGAAGTGTTAGCAATGGGCACATGCTCATGAAACTCACTAATTCTACAGTATTTCCCACTATTCTTAAGCAGTTGGATGGTTTGATAAAATGATGCAATGCCTTTTGAAGAGTCTACTACAGCTCCAGCTAAGTAGCAGTACCTTTTAGGGATGGGCAAGATTCTCTAGAGAATAATATGTGCCCTGAATCAGCATCCAATATATGGAACTGTTTCTCTCAAAGCCAGGACTCAAGGGTTCAAGAATCAAAGGCAATGAGAATGGAACCACTCACTATTACTCCTAGTGACCTACTAGCCACATTTTTGCTTCTTCTTTCCATGACCTTATCATCTGCTAGCCTAAAGATCTTAGTTCCAAGGGGGAGGATGTTTTCACAGGGAACATAATAATTCCATTGAACTGGAAGTTAAGACCACCATCCAACCACTCTGGGCAACCCAAGCCTCTGAACCAACAGACAAATATGGGAGTTGCCATGCTAGCTGGAGTGATTGATCCTGACTACTAATGGGAAGTTGGACTACTACTCACAATGGAATAAAGGAAATGTATATCTGTAATACAAGAAATCCTTTAGGGTATCTCTTACCATGCTGTGATTAAGTTCAAAGGAAAATTACAATGACCCAATCCAGGCAGATCTCCAAATGGCCTAGAACCTTTACCTGGTTTGAGTCATCCAACTAAGTAAGAACTATGATCCTTTGAGGTGTTTGATGAAGGCAAAGAAGATAGGAATGGGTCATGGAAGAAGGAAGTCATATATGCCAACTACAAGGACTATAATTATCCATGAGTATTTCCTCCTTAGTTTGTTGTTAATACATTTGTGTGCATATATCTCAAATATGTTTATTTTCTCTCTTATTTCCTTATTTTGTATACTGATGCATTATAGTAAATCTCTTTATACATACATATGACTTTATATCATAGTATTTAAGTATTATTAATGTTATCAATGATATTTAAGTTATGGGATATCAAGGAGAAGAGTAAGCATCATTTAAAGATGTTGCCTCCTCTTCTGAGGAAGGGATTAGTGTTTTTGGTTGTATACAGGATAGTTGTATCGTTAAGCAAAATTATGACCTTGTTAATGTCTTTATTTGAAGATTAAGTATCATTTAAGGAGATATGGATGGATACCAAGTTGATAAGGGATAGACTTGTGATAGTTCATTTCATGTGTCAACTTGACTGGGCCATGGGATATCCAGATATCCAGTTAAACATTATTTCTGGGTGTATCTGTGAGGATGTTTCCAGAAGAGATTAGCATTTGAATTAGTGGACCGAATAAAGCAGATGACCCCCCCCAATGTGGGTTGGCATCATCCAATCCATTGAGGGTCTGGATAGAACTAAAAGACAAAGGAAGTTTGAATTTACTCTAACCAGCTGCTTGAATTGAGATGGTGGTCTTTTTATTCCCTAGTTTCTTCTGGCTCACCATTTTCCTGAGTCTTCGGTGTATAGATGGCAGGCTGTAGGACTTCTCAGTCTCCAAAATCAAATGAGTCAATGCCATTTGCCAATCAAATGAGCAATGTATAGATACACATATGTATACACATGTGTATACTGTATTCATTACACACACACACACACACATACACATATATGTTGTATTCATTATTTTTCTCTGGAGAACCCTGACTAATATTACAAGTTTTTATTTTTGCTTCTTTTAGAATGTGTTCTTTACAAATTTATCAGATCTTTAAACAATACACTCATGGGCGCTGTCCTCCTCATTTCTAGACATGCTTGAGTCCTATAGCGATTCTACTTAGGCTCAGCTGCAACAGCTGTTACAGCTATCATTCCCATTGAGGACCTGTGAAGCACGCTTTTAAGTTTTGTGGGCCATACAAAGACGAATAAGAATAGTCTCTGATCTCAAGGAGCTTGCAAGTTAATTTACCTAAATCCTCAGGTTTAACAGGACACATAGCAAAGGCCACTGATATGTTTGTGGAGCATTAATTCTTCTATGGCTCTACTATGCATAGTAAAAGGACAAACGGAAATCAATAGAAGGCAAGGGTGACCCAGGAGCCTCTTCCATTTTTATAGGTGTTAATTCAGCACTTCAAAAATCCTGAATTTCTAAGAGGTTAAGCTGCTTATGTTATAATAAATTAAAGAACATGGGTAGCCTCTCATATATTTTTCCCTCCTGGTAGGGAAGGTAAGCAATGGGTAGTGCATGATTGTTCCACATTTTTACATATGCCACTGGTTCTGAGATTGCTATCCCTTTTAGAGGATAAAAGTTACAAAAATGGTAACCTCCTAAAACCTTCCAGACTCTCACTAAAAAAGAGTGATGCATATTAAGAAATTGTTAGTAATTGCACTCAACAGTAATATGTATTAGGCTAATACTGGCAGCTACACCAATATTAGTATAAATCCTGTCCTCTGGGATTGGTTTCCCACTTTGAGAATGACTGAGGACTTGACTCATGGCCCTGTAACTCCTAAAGAAGCTTACTTTTCTCCCTTTAAAAAATGTGTCTCCATTCCAGAATAAAGAAATGTCTGTTCTCTTCCCCTGCTAATCTTAGAAGTGAGACTTTCAGAGACAATGTATTTTGACAACAACTGAATTTTTAAGGAAGACAAACATAAAGCCAGCAGAATAAAGGTTCCTTTTATTTTCTTTTAGAGAGGATAGTTTTAAAGTTATTGAACTGTCTTTTTTTTTAAGCTTCTCTGTACTGTATTTATACCATGAGTCATTGTTTATATAATTTAATTAACATTGGCTAGTGCTGGCAAACTGAAACACTGTCTTAAAGCATTTGCTTGAGAAGTCTCCTTGTCCCTGAGCTGTCATTTCTTAGCATGATGGATAATGGATAGAAATAATTACCCTGAACAAGGCTAGTCAGCTTAAATGATTAGAGTTTCAAAGAATTAGCAGCCTTAGATAAACATCTTATTTTTCAAGATACATTATTAAAGGAAAATACCATAGAAGTGGTGATGAATCTGAAAACCCTCTTAAAATAGTTCCATTGTCTGTGAGGGGTAAGTTTACACCAAGTATATTTGCCGAGGCTTGTTTAAATCAGCTTGCCAAATAATACCTCATAAATCCCTCCACTAAAGTGACTTGAGATGGCTTCGAGTGTCCAGTGTCAATGAAGAACATACATGAGTGGAAATATTGAGACTTGTTTTATATATACCAGGGTCTTCATTTATCTCTCACAGACAGCATTTGTTTCTCTTTTGTAAGTCTAAATATGTAAAGTATTTCTATTTGTTTTGTTTGATAAAAATAAGATTCAGTCTTATCCCATAAGAGGATTGCATTTCCTGACTCAGGCCCATTCTCTGGCTCACATGGAAAGTCTTCTGTACTGCCACTTGGAAGGATTTACCACTTTTATTTTATTAGAGCATTTTTATTGTCCAATAAAAATTTTTACTTTTATGTTCAATATTGCAAATGGTGGAGAGATGATGGAAAACTCTGAGGGTGATCAAATATGTAAAGAAGTAAGCAAATCAATTTAATAAAAGTTGTGTTCTTTTCAGAACTATTTCTCAGATGCGCATTGAGCAAAGCTACAAAAGGACATTTGGTGCTGATTCCTTTTAATCTCTTCCTGGTGAAAGAGAAGAAACTTGATTTCCTGTCTGTGGTCAAGAATACGTCCTTTTACTACTTCTGTTAATGTTCAGTTTTAATCCCATTCCTTTTGGAAAGCAGTTTACAAATATTTAAGATAAATTTGAGGAATAAAAATTGAAGTCACATTAAGGAAATTGCTACTGCTGAATTACGCATGCGGGATCTGCTTGTACTCCGTTACTTGGGTAACTATAGGCAACTTACGTCTTGTTGGAGCTCTGTTTCATCTGTAAAGTTGGGAAGATAATATTTATTTCACACTGATAATTTAAGGTCTTAATTAGATTATACTTAGCATAGTGTTTAACCTACTGCAGGCAAAAAAAAAATTTGCTCGCATTTTGTAGTAAGAGAAATGTAATTAACAAACATAAAGCTCTATCTTATTTGAGACATTGAGGAAGCAAAGACTGCCCCAAGATAATTCAAACAGGAAGATGTAATTTAGGATTATTGTTTCTGGGTCCTCCCACCTTTCAATGCCTAATGCACTTATTAATGTCCTTATAATCCTCTCTGGTAATCAATCCTTCTTTATCACTAAGATAAGATTTTGCCCAATACTATAGTTCCTAGTATTTCAAAATTACTTCTTGCCAATTCATCTTCATCTAATAAAACTTTCCTTCCCTTAGAACAATGATTCTCAAATTTGGCCATACATAGTAACTAACTGGGGATCTTTCAAAAAACAAAACAAAAAATCTAATGTCAGGATTCAACTCAGAGAGATTCTGATGTAATCGGTCTGGGGTGTAGCCTGGCCAGTGGGAATTTTGACAGCTCCCCCAATGAGCCTAATGTTCAACTCAGGTTGCGAATACTGTCTTAGAAGTTGAATGTTAGGAAAGCAATCTGATGGCTAATGCCAGTGGTTTCACACATGAAAGCACATCAGGACTGGATGTGGTGGTTCAAGCCTATAACGCCAGCACTTTGGGAGTCCAAGGCAAGAGGATTGCCTGAGCCCAGGGGTTTGAGACCAGCCTGGGCAACATGGTGAGACCTCGTTTCTACAATAAAGAAATTTTAAAAATTAGCGGGGCATGGTAGTACATACCTGTAGTTCTGGCTACTTGGAAAGTTGAGGCAGAAGGATCACCAGAGTCCAGGAGGTTGACGCTGGGGTGTCCATGAGCGTGCCACTGCCACTGCACTCCAGCCTGTGCAACAGAGTGAGACTCCAACTCAAAAAAAGAAAGAAAGAAAGAAAGAAAGTACATCAGAATAATCTAGGAAGCTTTTTAGAAATACAGATTCCAGAGAATCCAAATTTCTGAAAGTGGAATCCAGAATATATATTTGTAGTATGTCTCTCAGATAATTCTTATAGCCTGCACAGTACCAAAGTACTATGAAATCTGATTACTCACTGCGATCTAAATATAAATCATGTCTGTTACTGAGCCAGTGTGCTTCCTAGTCTTTGGCCTTCCTCTCCAGCCGTTAGCTGCTTAACATAGTTTGTATGCAATATTTTGCCAAGGAAAATAACAATATTATTAAAAATTAGCTAAGTTTTACAAAATGCTTAACAAACTTCAAGAGCAGTGATGAGGAATTTCTATGCATTATTTTATTGAATTCTAATGCTGCGAGTTGAGCCCACTTTACAGCACAGAAGTCAGGGTTAGAGAGGTAAAGTCATTTTCCTATGATCATGCAAGAGGAAGAGTTGAGATAGAAATCTAGTCTGTCTAACATTAAACAGTGGCTTTCAATGTGGGACCCCCAAATCACCAGTATGAGTACCACAAGAAAAATTATTAAAAATATGAAATCCCAGACTGACTTAATCAGAAATCCTGAGGCTTAAGACCATTAGTCTGTATTTTAATAAGCCTTCAAGGTAATTCTGATGCCTGCTGATGTTTGAGAACCACCAATCTACACTATACCACCCACTCATTGAAACAAGAATCTCCTTCTCCAAAGCACTGAATATAGCTTTTCAGTCTTGGGGATATATAGGGATTTTATGTGATTCTTCCTAAGAAATGAGGCAGGACATACACTGAGGCCTTAGATTCAGCTTCAGGTGAAGTAGATCAGACCTGGTAGGAGACAGGCAAGTGAAACAGAAATTGATGTCAGTATTATAAGAAAAACTTTAAACAGTTTATTTGAGCAAAGAATGACACATGAATCAGACAGCACCCTGAACCAATGGAGGTCCAGAGAGTTCTGCCCAGAAGTGTGAGTAGCAAGCTTTTAAAGGTCAGGCACAGAAGCAAAGCAGATAAGTCAACTGATTGGTTACAGGTAGGCATCCTTATTTGGGCATGATATAATGAGTTGGCTGCCTGTGATTGCTGACCCAGCCACTTGTGATTAGCTGGAAATGAGCTGTTTGTTGTACTCCTAAGTTAGCTTTCAGTTTGTTACTGTATGTCATGTAGAGGCACAAGGTAAGAGGGCAGCCTCAGGCCAAGTTTAATCTAAATTAACATAATCAAACAGCAGGAAAAGGGATAGGAAGATGGAAATCACTTCCTCCTCTCCCTTGCCTCGGTCCCTCTATCTAGGACTACCTTCTTTTCTCAACTGACTCTAGGATGCTGGGATTGGCAGAATACAAATAATTTTATTCATTCATTCATTCATTCATTTATTAATTCATTCATTCATTCATTGAGTCAGGAGTCTCACCCTGTCGCCCAGGCTAGAGTGCAGTGGCATGATCACAGTCCACCACACCCTCAAACTCCTGGGCTCAGGCAATCTTTCCACTTCAGTCTTCCACAGAGCTGGGACTACAGGCACATGTCACCAGCCCAGCTTTTTTTTTTTTTTGTAGAGACAAGATCTCGTTAGGTTGCCTAGGCTGGTGTCAGATTCCTGGTGATCATTCCACCTCAGCTTCCCAAAGTGCTGAGATTAAAGGTGTGAGCCACCATGCCTGGATATTTTCTTATTTTGGATGACTTATCATGTATACCTCATTACTGTAATACACAATAATAATCATGCACATGATTATAAAAGCTTTTCATTATTTATTCCAACCTTAAATCTTTCTCATGTATGTACAGTCTACTCAGAATCTGAATGCTTCTCATTATTTAGCACAATTGCAGTAAGAATTGTTTCTTGGTTTGTTTGGGGTTTTTTTTTTCTCTCTCTCTCTCTCTTCCATGTTCAAACTAGTCTGGTTAACAGGGAGACCAAATTCTACCACATTCCTCTATTTAAAAGCTGTAATGATTATTTTAAGTGCTCAAGTGTAAAATGTATATAAATATCACCACGTACACATTTTTTTCCCTGAGCTGAAAGTTACCACAATGACACCTCTTTCTTTAGCCTTGTATTTTAAAGTCCTCTACCCTAGTAAAGAAGGATGGCTTTTCCATGTATCTTGCAGAAAGCTGCTTTATTGCTACTGTGATAACATAAAACTGAATGGGTGGTGATATTTCAAGAAAGGGATGCGGGAGAGGGCAGTTTGCACATGGTAATGGATCTTGGAAAACTCCATTCTTGCCTCCCTCCCCAGTGTCCTTTTAATGATGAAGTCACTGAATAAGTCAAACATTCTAAAAGCATTTTAAAGCTATATTTGTTAGTGGAGCAGCTGATTAATATGAAATGTAGGGTAAAAATGAAACCACAGACCTAGGGACAAATAAAATACAGCCTGCCACAGGTCAGGAGTGTTTTTTTCTCCCCTCTCTCCCCCCTTTCCTTCCTTCTTTCCTTCCAGCCTTCCCTCCCTCCTTCCCTCTCTCCCCCCTTCCTCCTTTCCTCCTTCCTTCCTTCCTTCCTTCCCTCCTTCTTAATTAATCAAGTATTTATTTAATGTGGCCCAATTTTTTAAAAGACTGAATTTGGTGTCACTCAGGTCTAAGTTTGATTCCCAGCTCTACCTCTTTTGAGCTGAGCATCAACTTTTCTGGGTTATTCACTCACTTTCTCTGGCTTCAGTTTCCTCCACTGTAAAATAGGAACCTAATGGGTTATTGAAAAAATAAGGTCCATGCATATGCATGTAAAATCCTAGCATGGTACTTGACCCATGATTCAATAACTGCATATCCTCGTTCTCTCTGCCCTTTTTACTTTGGTTCTCTTCAGAATAAAGATTCTCTTACACTCTTCTTCAGATACTTAAGAAGGTGAGTGACCAACACAACTTTCCCTCTGATACGTATTCTCCCATATTACTACGTATCCCTCAGAAATAGGGACTTTGAAAATTAGATAAGGATGGCTTCCCCAAAAGTATATTGTCAATAATGTTTGTGTTGGGGATTTCCTTCAAATATAGTTCCCATTATAAACTAATGGAGCTAGCTGGGGAAATAGAAATTCAGAGCACCAGAATGATCCTGTATTTACTTCTCAATTTCTCTATAATGCACTCTGGTATCCTATTCCTCTTTTTTTTTTTTTTTTTCTTTTTTCCTTTATCCCAAATGTCAGGCATGTATTTCACATGGGAGAACATAAGTAAGAAAGATACAAGGAAAGAACGCAATAAAATATATATTTAAGTATACACAGACTTCATCAACCAGAAATTCAGAAAATGATTTTGAAGCCTAAATATCTAGAAGATTGCACACTGTGATGCTAAGATTTAAACCCAAATTGTTCCTCAGTAGAAATAGCTAGCTTGCAGTGTCAGAAAAATGCATGAATTTTATTATCAGGCAGATAGTACTTATTTTAATTTCTGGCCATGTGATCTTGAAGCAAGTTGCTCAAAGTTAGTTTATGCTTTAGTTTAAAATATTACTTACTTATAGATTCTTGTGAGGATTGAATAAAATTATGGAGATGAAGTGCTCAATATGTGGAAGTAATCAATAATTAGAAACCATAATTATTTATTTTTACTTAAAGTTGTTTATTTCTCACCCTTTATTTGTTACTAAGTCTTATTCTTTGAACTGAACATGGAATTTAACTCTATTGTGTAAGGTACAATGAAGTGCCATCAGTCAATTTCAGCCAACATGGAGGTCAGTGTAAAAAAAGTAATTAATGCTCCGTGCATGGCCCAATTCGAGCTCTCTGGTCCTTTCTTTCTTTATTGGTATATGAGAGAAATGTACCTAATGAATCTGGTAATCACATTTCTTGCTTCCAAAGGAGAATTTTTAGCACATGCCATGATTTTAAAGGATTGCTTGCTTATTTGACTAATTTTATCTCTCACATCAGGTTGCAAATCTCTGTGAAAGACAGTTTTGCTCATCCCAGAAAGCCCTAGGATCTAATATAGTACCTGGCACCTCTAAGAGACTCAATAACTTTTGTGGAATAAAAATCAATTGTTTTCTCACTCACACCTTTAACTATTCCTACAATAAATATTTTTTAATGATATGAATAATGCAGTTTTTCATCTTTTCATGTAAATATTTGATATGTACAAAACCACATGCCTTGTGGTTAGCAAGGTAATTTTCTTCTAGGTTACCTTACTAAATCTTCACAAAACTCTGGAGGAGACTTCGCCTTAGGCCCATTGTACAGATAATGATAGTAGAAGTCAGACATTAAGAGATTTCTTTGTGATCACACAAATGTCAATGAAAAAGTAAGCTAATAAGATAGCTTTAAACTTAAAGATACTTTTATATACATTACCTTTACTGAATCTTTACACAAAAAGGCCTTGAGGTGGTTATTACTATCATTAGATTCCAAGTAAAGGAAAAAGATAGGTGACTCTGCCAAGGACACAGGAATAAGTGGAGGTTAAGTAGTTTGCTCTGAAATTACAGAATGAATAATGGAGAAGGGTTTTGAACTCAGGAAGTCTGGCTCCAGAGTCCATGTTCTTAACCATTATATTACAATACTTCACAGAAATCTGTACACAATTTCAAAGGAAATACCAAATCCTGCCAAGCTTCATTTGATTGGGATCAACTGAGCTAGTGAGTAGGTGGCAAAAAACTAGAGCCTAAGGTACTTGATCCATGTGTGTGGTTTATGAAGTTGCTTGAAGTTTTTCTGTTTTTATGTCTCTGTTAACACAATGATGTGCTACACTTGGTACATGCTCAATAACTTTTGCTGATATTATGATTGAAGTACACAACATCAACATAAGTCATACCAAGAAATTCAGAATAAAGCATAAATCAAAGCAATTGGTAATTATTCAGCTGGACAAATGTTCTCTTTTCTTAGCATGATATACTATATCCTAGAATAACAGTTTCAACAAGAGTTGGCTTGAAATTTATCCTCAACACCTTCGTTCACTCTGGTTTGATCTCAGTACAGTAAAGGTGTTGATCCCTCCATGTAAAAACTAACAAATATTGCTTGGAATTGTACCACTTAAAGGGAGAATTCACTATTTAGCATTGTTACTGATCTGAGGCAAGAGCTCATTCTTGTATCTTTGGAGGAGAGGGAAGAATTTTGAGTAACACCCTTGATATTCAAAATTAGGCTCTATTTGAAAACAACTTCATCTTCCAGCTTACGATGATGATTTTAATTTATGAACCTTCAGGAATCAGAGTACCATAAAATACAAGTATGAGATTTCATAACTTAAAGTTTGTCAAACTGAAGACCTCCCTATGTTCTTTAAAAATAAACTGGCTATAAAATTGTGAAACTTCCACTGTTTACAATTCTAAGCAGATATAAAAGGAAACTGTGCCAAGGAATATCTCAGAAGTAAGGGTGAAGGCACAGAAAATAGTTGGGCTATAATGAGCCTTAGCTTCTTATAGCTACCTCAGTTTCAGCTAAATATATTCAAATAACACTGGCAATAGCCCATCTGTTTGAAATCCAGAAACAATAAACTCTTCTATTTGTTAAGGTAACTTTGAGACAAACTAGACAATCTCTGGGTTGTGTCAACAAATCTTGAGGTATTTCTTTCCCCCAGGCCTGTGTTTCAATCTTCTCCAACTAGATTATAATTTTCCACAGTACAACTGATTTATACATCATGTGTTCACTCATTTATATCACATACATTTATCGAGTGCCTACTATGGATAAGATAATATGAAAACTTACTTACATTTACTATTTCAGTGACTGCTATAGAACAGACCTTTAAAAAAAATAGTTTGGAGGATACAGGGCTGGTTCAACACTCGCAAGACCATAAATGTAATTAAATACATCAACAGATGTGAAAAACAAGAACCACATGATTATATCATTAGATGCAGAAAAAGCTTTTGATAAAATCCAGCACCCCTTCTTGATAAAAACCCTCAAACACCTAGGTATAGAAGGAACATACCTCAAAATAGTAAGTACTATTTACGATAAACCCACAGAGAACATGTTGCTAAATGGATGGAAATTGGAAACATTTCCCCTGAAAACTGGAATAAGACAAGGCTTCCCACTCTCACTCCTCTCATTCAACATTGTGTTGGAAGTCCTAGCTAGGGCAATTAGACAAGAGAAGGAAATCAGGGTATCCAAATAGGAAGAGGAAGTCAGGTTATCCCTCTTTGCTGATGATATAATCCTATTACTTGAAAATCCAAGAAAATTTGTCAAAAACCTGCTTTCACTAATAAAGGACTTTGGCAAAGTCTCAGCGTACAAAATAAATGTGCAAAAGACAGTTGCATTCTTATACACCAACAACAAGCAGGCAGAGACCCAAATTAAAAGCACAATTCCATTTACAATAGTCACACAAAAAATGAAATGCCTCGGCATCTTTCTAGAGAAGTGAAAGACTTTTACAATGAGAACTACAAAAACACTGCTCAAAGAAATCCAAGAAGACACAAACAAATGGAAAAATATTCCATGTAGGAAGAATCAACATTGTTAAAATGTTCATCTTACCAAAGGCAATCTACAGATTCAATGCAATACCCATTAAGTTACCGACATCATTCTTCTCAGACCACAAAAATGACAATACAGAAATTCATATGGAAACATAAATGACCACAAATAGTTAAAACAATCCTTAGCAAAAGAAACAAAGCAGACTTCAGACTTTACTATAAGGCTACAGTAATCAAAACAGCCTGGTATTGGTAAAAGAACAGGCATATAGACCAAAGGAACAGGATAGAGATTCCGGAAGCAAAGTCTCAATTTCTCAACCAACTCATCTTTGACAAAGTCTCCAAGAACAATGACTGGGGAGAGGAGAATCTATTCGGTAAATGGTGCTGGAAAAACTGGCTGATCACATGCAGAAGATTGAAACAGGACTCCTACCTATCACCATACATACAAATTAACTCTAAATGGATCAAAGACCTAAATGTAAAACCTCAAACTATAGGAATCTTAGAAACGCAGGAGACACCCTTATGGAAATTGGAACTGGTAGCCAATTGCTATTCAGAACCCTAAATGCCCATACCCTAAGAAACAAGATAGACAAGTAGGAATTCATCAAACTAGTGAGCTTCTGCAAAGCAAAAGAAACCATCAAGAGAGCAGGGGGACAGCCCTCAAAATGGGAAAAAATATTTGCCAACTGTATATCTGACAAAGTCCTAACATCTAGGATCTACAAGGAACTCAAACACACCGAAAGGAAAAAAGCAAACAGCCACATTAAAAAGTGAGCAAAAGACATGAATAGACACATCTCAAAAGAAGAGCTATGGGTAGCCAACAGACACATGGAAAAGTGCTCAGCCTCACTCATCATCAGAGAAATGCAAATCAAAACCACACCAAGATACTACCTAACCCCAGTAGGAATGGCCATCATTAATAAAACAAACAACAACAGATGATGATGATGATGTGGAGAAAAAGGAATGCTTCTACACTGCTGGTGGGAGTGCAAACTTGTGCAATATCTTTGGAAGACAGTGTGGTGATTTCTGAAAGAACTAGAGATTGACTTTCCATATGACACAGCAATTCTCCTATTGGGAATATACCCAGAGGAACTCAAATCATTCTGCAAAAAAAGATACTTGCACATGTTATGTTTGTTGCAGCTCTATTCACAATAGCAAAATCATGGAACCAACCATGTCACCCATCAAAGCTGGACTGGATAAAAAAATGTAGTTTATACATAGACAATGAAATATTATGCAGCCCTAAAGAAGGACAAACATATGAACTTCACAACAACTTGGATGGATTTAGAGTCTATCATACTCAGTGATTTATCACAGAAACAAAGAA
>NW_007260533.1:77810-79799 GCF_000164805.1 Carlito syrichta | reverse complement strand
GAAACTGCTAGGGGAGGGAGGGGCATACCTCATCAACAAGGGTACCTGCATAATAAACTTTTGTACGCCTAACCCTGAATTGAACCCCACATCTTTATAATAAAAAAGAAAAACATAAAAATAAAAAATTAGTTTGAAAAATGCAATTTGTCACCTAATTTCTTACTCAAGTTTATCAACTTTTTTTTTAATTATTATAAATATGTGGGGTACATTTCAGGGTTAGGTATATAAAACTGATCATGCAGGTATCCTTGTTGATGAGGTATGCCCCTCCCTCCCCTAGCAGTTTCCCTCAACTGCCAATCCCAGCCCCCCTCCCCTGACTGTTTCCCACTACTGCCAATTGCTTTCTTACAGCATTATAATTGTTCAGGGTCCGTTTATGAGTGAGAACATATGGAACTCTGTTCTTTGTTTCTGTGATAAATCACTGAGTCTGATTGACTCCAAATCCATCCAAGTTGTTGCAAAGTCCATATATTTGTCAACTTTTATTTATTAACTTAACAAATATTATTGATGATTCTTGTGCTACTACGCCCAACACTAGGGACACAACGATAAGTCAAACACACATGGCCCTTGCCTTATGTGGCTTGGTCAAAGATTCTCACCAAAACATATACAATTTGTTTTGGAACACACTATGAAGGAGAGAATCATCATTTGGGGTGAAAAAGAACTTTAAGTACTCAGGAATTTCTAAGGAGTGACATTTGACCTGAGAGCTAAACAATGAGTAGTTATGTAGGTATCTAAGGCAAGGTTCCCTAAAGGCAGACCCTAAAACATGAATTCCTGCACTAGTGATTGATGATGGAGAGATGGAGGAGGGAAACAGAGAAAGGGAGACAGCCAAGCAATGGTATGATCTCAGGCAAAGTGATATGGAGAGTAGTTTCAGCCAGATCCTTCAGGGAAACTGGATTGTATGCTTTGCCTCAGGGTTGTTCTGCTCTGTGGCAAGGTTGCATGTCTTTCAAACTTTTCTGCATAGAGTCATTGGTTAAAGGCCCCCATGGATGGGGGGTGGTGCTTAAACTTTTAGATATCTCCTTCCAGCAAAGTAGCTGCAAAAACCAAAGAACAGGCCTCCACAAAGGAACTGAGGCACTAGGTGAAGGAAAAGCCCACAGAAGGAGAAGGTGCAGAGAACTGATGGAAAAGTCTCCTAGAGGATCAAGGGGAATCCTGGCATTTCACTTTACATTAGATGAGGGGAAAGGGTTTCAATATACACAAAGCTCCTATGGTAGATCAGAGCTCTGCCAACAGGAGGGACTGGAAGAAATGTAGACTAGTTAGAGCCAGCTAAGACTACAAGATAGGCGCTGGGGCAACCTGGTCTATGAAACCCTCTGCAAAGGAGAACGCAGAGGGTCTCTGGCTCTCTCCCCGGGGGCTGTGGACCCCAAAGTCAGCAGCCTGCTCTTCACACGGAGCTCGGCCATTGCCACTGCTGGGGCATCGCAGCGGTCTGGACAACCACTGCAGCTGCAGACACAGCAGCCGTTGGCGCCACCGTGGCCTCCATGGCGGCCATAGCGCATCGCACCACCCGTGCCTGAGGCGATCCACAACTTCAGTCCTTGAAGCCCCTGCAGGCAAAATCTGCTGGGATCGCTGCCACCTCTGCTGCTGTGATGTCCTGCCGGCCGTGGGTCTCCTCCTGTGTGCCCTGAGGCAGGCTCCCATCTCTGGTCTCTGGCCGACTCCTGTCCGGCTCCACCCCCTCTGGGGCGAGCAGCTGAGATAGCACCACCTGCTGGCGATTCAAGGTAACAACACCGAAACGGGAGAAACAAGCTTGAAAAACAGGTCAGATTTGAGTGGTGAACGGAGGGTGATCTGAACTGTCCTTCACAGTAGGCCAGGGGCAACTGACCCTAACTGTGAACTAATTTACCAGCTTGAAAAGACAGCTAGAAATCAGAGCTGAAAGGACATTGGACTTAAATGAAAAGTCTCAGAGTGTGCTCAATTGGT
>NW_007260533.1:74873-77152 GCF_000164805.1 Carlito syrichta | reverse complement strand
ATAAAGAAGAATAGGAGATTGAACAAACAGAAGTAAAAGCAATCCCTCTACCCCTGAATAACAGAATTAAAGAAGATGGTGACGTGGAGGGAAGGAAAATGTAAGGAGGGGGGAAAAACTGCACAAATGAAGAAAAACCAAAAGAACAATATAGGTCTCACAGACCCCTGGGAGATCAGACACTGAGAAAACAGATTCTGGAACACAAACAATGAAGAGCCCCCAGAATGACTGGTCACATGCAACAAACCCAGACATCAAGACATTAATTGAGAGAATTAAAAAAATTGAGGAGAGACAAGAGGAAAATAGGAAGGAGCTGATGTCAGAAATAACAGCAGTAAAGAATACTGTGATGGAAATAAATAACCAACTAATAAGCATGGAAAGCAGAATTAGCCAAGCAGAAGAAAGAATCTGAGGGCTCGAAGACCAAAACACAGAACTAACCCAAACTGTCAAAAGCATAGAAAAGAAGCTCAAAAAGACAGAACAAAGTCTTCAAGAGATAAATGATCACTTCAAGAGACCAAACCTAAGAGTAATTGGCCTTCCTGAGGCAGAGAGAGAAACAGAGGCCACACTGGAACAAACATTTCATGCAATCATTCAAGAAAACTTCCCTCATCTCATCAAGGATGAAAAAATTCAAACACAAGAGATTCAGAGAACCCCTGCAAGACAACAAATGAGAAGACCAACTCCCAGACATAATAATTCACCTAAATAAAGTAGGTATAAAAGAAAAAATCCTAAAGGCTACAAGAGAAAAAGATCAGACTACATACCAGGGAAGACCAACTAGAATAGCAGCAGATTTATCTACAGAAACCCTCCAGGCTAGGAGAGCTTGGAACCCTATCTTCAAAGTTCTAAAAGATACACAATTTCAACCGAGAATAACCTACCCAGCCAAGCTAAGCTTCATCAGTGAGGGAAAATTGAAATCTTTCCCAGATATCCAATCCCTAAGAACCTACGCTGCCACCAGACCACCTCTACAAGAAACACTTAAGAAAGTATTGAACACAGAAGAAAAGGAAAAAAGAACAACAACATTCTCCACAAGAGTACAGGTAAAAGATAAAAAACACACATGATCCAACTCTGAAACCAAAAGAAAGACAACACACAAACAGGAAGAACAAGAATGCTGTAAGAACATTATGACAGGGATCAACTCTCACATTTCAATAATTAGTTTGAATGTGAATGGACTAAATGCACCACTGAAAAGACATAGAATGGCAAAATGGATAAAATATCACCAGGTAACAATCTATTGCCTTCAAGAGACTCACCTCACTAGAAGGGACACTCACAGACTCAAAGTAAGAGGATGGGAAACAAATTTCAGGCAAATGGAACACAAAAGAAAGGAGGCGTCATTATCTTAATCTCAAAAAAAAAACCTTTAAGTTATCAAAAATTTAAAAAGATACAGAAGGCCACTACATAATGATAAAAGGTTCAATCCATCAACAAGAAATATCCATTCTAAACATATATGCACTGAACATAGGAGCACCAACTGCTGGAGTCCAGCTCCAGGAGAGAGTCAGGGCTTGAGACGGGAGAATCGGGAAGCGGCGAAAAAGAAAAGATGAAAATGACAGGAATCTTCTTCCTGGGGAGAGCTCAAGACTCTGCCAATTTTTATTTATTTTTCACAAGCTTATATAGGTTTTCCACTCAGCCCTGCACCCACAAATGTATCTTATGTTGCTAACCAAACGCCCATGTACATCCTTTTTGCACTCACAATAAGGTTGACCATTAACAATTTTAACCACAAATGGTGTTTTTCTTAAGTCAAACATTTATGAATGTCCTGGCTTTCTTCCTAACTTTCTCATAACTATTTACTATTATAGGCCTATAATATCCTTACCCTATAAAGCTAAACCTTAACCCTAAGTCTTATTTAACTTACTTACTACTATATATTTATATCTATTAATCTTATTTCTCTCCTTATGTCTCTATATTTTCTTAACTATCACTTATACTATTATATATCTCTTATCTTACTAGTTTATCTTATTTTACTATCTTATTATTAATATTCTAAATTCTATCTTCATTAAGCTACTTATTTAATCCTAAAATATCTTAACCTATTTTTTATCTCAAACGGTTGTTTTCCACCAGCTCTCAGCTGGGTTCTGTTGTTTATGAGGAAGTGGCCAACTCATTTTTCTCAGCCTCCTGCTGTTACCGAAAAACATCCTTACACACCCTAAGGGGCACTCTTTTTGCTGCAATCTCACCTCCATTAT
>NW_007260533.1:74031-74763 GCF_000164805.1 Carlito syrichta | reverse complement strand
CCCAGCTGGCGTTTTTCCTGTTTTCAGGTCCCTTTTACCTTACTTTTACTAGTGATTGCGGCTCCCGACAACCAACTTTCATAAAGCAGCTCCAAGGTAAACTAAAAAAAGATATCGACTCCAATACCATCATAGCTGGGGACTTTAATATCCCACTCACAACCCTAGACAGATCCATCAGGACAAAAAATCAGCAATGGGATCCGAAACCTCAATGTGACTCTTGATCAAACGGACTTAATTGAAACCTACAGAACCCTCCATCCAAAGACCACAGAATACATATTCTACTCATCACCGCATGGAACGTACTCTAAGATCAACCACATACTTGGCCATAAATCAAGCATAAGCAAATTTAAAAGGACTGAAATTTTACCATGCACCTTCTCAGACCACAGTGGAATAAAAATAAACATTAACACCAACAAGGTCCCCCCAACCCACAAAGACATGAACACTAAACAGCATGATGCTAAAGAACTCCTGGGTCAATGATGAAATCAAAACAGAGATTAAAAGATACCTGGAAACAAATGGAAATGAAGAAACATCTTACCAAAATCTCTGGGACACCATGAAATCTGTAGTAAGAGGGGAATTTATATCCCTACAAACACACATGAAAAAAATGGAAGGATCACAAATTAACAGCCTAAGAGGCACCTAAAAAAGCTGGAAAAGCAAGACCATAAAAACTCTAATTTCAGCAGAAGAATCCAGATCACCAAA
>NW_007260533.1:70544-73128 GCF_000164805.1 Carlito syrichta | reverse complement strand
GATTTCATCCCTGGGATGCAAGGCTGGTTCAACATTCGTAAAACCATAAATGTAATTAAATACATCAACAGATGTCAAAAGAAAAACCACACAATTATACCATTAGATGCAGAAAAAGTTTTTGATAAAATCCAGCACCACTTCTTGATAAAAACCCTCGAACAGCTAGGCATACGGGAAACATACCTCAAAATAGTAAAAGCCATCTAAAAGAAACCCATAGCCAGCATACTCCTAAATGAACAAAAACTGGAATCATTTCCCCTGAAAACTGGAACAAGACAAGGATGCCCACTCTCACCCCTCCTGTTCAATATAGTATTGGAAGTCCTGGCTAGAGCAATCAGAGAAGAGAAGGCAATCAGGGGTATTCAAATAGAAAAAGAGGAGGCCAAGCTATCTTTCTTTGCAGATGACATGATCGTGTACCTTAAAAACCCAAGAGAATCTGTCAAAAACCTCCTTACACTGATAAAGGACTTTGGCAAAGTCTCAGGATATAAAATAATGTGCAAAAGACAATCGTATTTCTTTACACCAATAATAAATAAACAGAAACCCAAATAAAAAGCACAATTCCATTCAAAATAACCACAAAAAAAAATGAAATACCTTGGCATCTTCCTAACCAGAAACGTGAAAGACCTTTACAATGAAAACTATAAAACACTGCTCAAAGAAATCAATGATGACACAAACAAGTGGAAAAATATCCCATGCTCATGGATTAGAAGAATCAACATTTAAAGATGTCCATCTTTCCTAAGGCAATCTACAGATTTAATGCAATACCCATCAAATTACCAGCAACATTCTTCTCAGACCTAGAAAAAACAACACAGGAATTCATATGGAAACACAAACGACCAAGAATAGCCAGAACAATCCTCAGCAAAAAAAAGCAAAGCAAGTGGTAACACATTACCAGACTTTAAACTTTACTATAAAGCTACTATAATCAAAACAGCTTGGTATTGGTACAGGAACAGACATATAGACCAATGGAATAGAATTGAGATTCCAGAAGCAAAACCTCAATTTCTCAACCAACTCATCTTTGACAAAGCCTCCACCACCTACCACTGGGGAGAGGAGAACCTATTCAGTAAATGGTACTGGGAAAACTGGCTGACCACATGCAGAAGATTCAAACAGGACCCCTATCTATCCCCATACACCAAAATTAACTCTAAATGGATCAGAGACCTAAATGTAAAACCTCAAACCATAAGAACCTTAGAAAACGAAGGACATACCCTCATGGCAATTGGAACTGGCATCCAATTCCTGAACAAAACCCGAAACCCACAGGCCATAAGAGATAAGACAGACAAGTGGGACCTCATTAAACTGACAAGCTTAGCAAAGCCAAAAGAAACCATCAAGAGAGCAGGGAGACAGCTTACAGACTGGGAAAAAGTATTTGCCAACTCCAGTTCTGACAAAGGCTTAACATCTTGGATCTACAAGGAACTCAAACATGCTGAAAAGGAAAAAACAAACAACCCCATTATAAAATGGGCAAAAGATATGAACAGACACTTCTCAAAGGAAGACATCCAAGCAGCCAACACACACATGAAAAAATGTTCAACCTCACTAATCATCAAGGAGATGCAAATCAAAACCACCCTGAGATACCACCTAACTCCAGTCAGAATGGCAATTATCAATAACTCAAAAAATAACAGTTGCTGGAGAGAGTGTGGCGAAAAGGGAACACTTCTACACTGTTGGTGGGAGTGCAAACTAGTATAACCTCTGTGGAAAACAGTATGGTGATTCCTAAAAGCTCTAAATATTGACATCCTATATGACTCTGCAATCCCCCTACTGGGAATATACCCTAAAGAACTCAAATCACTCTATCAAAAAGAAACCTGGACATGTATGTTTATCGCAGCATTGTTCACAATAGCAAGAACCTGGAAGCAACCATGCTGTCCATCAAAAGAGGTCTGGATTAAAAAATGTGGTACATATACACGATGGAATACTATGCAGCCATAAAAAAGAACAAAATCATGAATTTCGCAGCAACCTGGATGGAACTAGAGTCTGTAATACTGAGTGATCTCTCACAGAAACAAAGATCTGAGTATCACATGTTCTTACTCATATAGTGGACCTTGAACATCCAACGTAGTACTATAAGAAAATGACTGACAATGGTGGGAAACTACGGGGGGAGGGGAAGGGAGATGGGATTAACGGTAGTAAATATCTGTCTGGGGACAGGGAGACACCTCTTATCAACAAGGGTGCCTGAACGAAGCATATTTGTATATCTAACCCTTAACTGTACCCCACAATATCATAATAAAAAATATTGATTAAAAAAAAACAAGACAGCCGGGCTCGGTGGCTCAGTCTGTAATCCCGCGCCTTTGGGACGCTGAGGTGAGTGGATTGCCTGAGCCCGCGGGTTCAAGACCCGCCTGGGCAGCGAGAACCTCATCTCTACAATAAATCAAAAAATTAGCCAGGCGTGGTAGCGCATGCCTGTAATTCCACCTACTCAGAAGGCTGAGGCGGAAGGATTGCCGGAGCCCAGCAGGCGAGGCTGCGGTGGCCGGGAGCCCAG
>NW_007260533.1:62562-70524 GCF_000164805.1 Carlito syrichta | reverse complement strand
AAAAAAAAAAAAGAGACTACAAGATAGATTGGTATGAGGTGAATTGGAGAGGAAGGTGGAAGCAAATCAAAAGTTGTTGGGTGAAAGTCATGACTTTTATCTACATTAATGGTGGGCCACTGAACAGTTTTGAGCAGGGAGCCACACACTTGGATCTGCATTTAAATTTTTTTCCGGCCACAATGTGAAGAATAAAGAAATGTGTGAGTGGAGGTAGGCCGATCCAGTTAGAAAGCTGGAAAGAAAAGAAATGATGAAAAAAGTAAAAGAAAAAATAAAAGAAACGACGATAGAACAGAGTCAGGTAGTAATTAGAGTTAAACAGAAGGAATACATTTAAGGAGATGAAAGTCACTGGAAATTGTTGATGGACTAGATGGGTGAGGAGCGTGTAGAGAGGTATCAAGATTTCTAGCTTGCCTATCTAGGTGAGTGGTGGTTTCATCCATGTGAATTTACAAACACTGGGATGCTAGAGCCTCATGGTTCAGAAGTAAGAAAGATACATATTCTCATGTAGATGGGAGCCCAACACCCACTGTCTAACTTAATTCTAATAAGAGATTACCTGCCAACAGGGTGATGTTTTGGGAACAAGGAGAGGAACCAGCAACCACAGGTCATTTCCAAGTTGTAGTTTAGAAGATCTAGGCAGGTATTAAGTGGAAAGGTGCTGTCGTATGAATGATATGTGACTGACTGGGAGGACAGACCTAGAACAGTCAAGAAATCATAGAACAACATAGGACAGAATATCATTAATGTTTATGTATGTGATTCAACTATAAATCAAAAATACCTCAGAGAAGTTTTCAGCTGAGTGAATCTAGCTCATGGTTGGCCACCAAAGTCTGTTGCTGTTCTTCTGCCTTCTAACTAATGCTGGAACAGATATCACAGGGAGTGGAGTTACTGGGTCACAGGAAACATAATTCCAAAGTTCTTGCTACACAGAGTTCATCTGCTTATTCTGCAGTAGTGCTTAAATATATATTCTCTGCACTCTTACCTGACACCCTTAGATTGCTAAAGGGGAGTATGTTGGGAGGGGAACAGGGAAGGTATCTTCTTGTTTGTGTTTTGGTTTTCTGTAGTTGATTACTTTTGTGATGAAAGATTTTAATATATTTTTTAACTGTTTTTTTATTTTAAGGTCTTCATGTACTTTTCCCAAATATCTGCTAGCCTATTAGTAATTTTGCTTATCAGTATCCACAAATCTTTTACATTTGAAAATATATACCTTGTATATATTGTAAATCTTTTACCAGGTATACTATGAAGTCTGACAATTAAGTTTACAAACTCATCCTAGGAGAAAGTGCTACATACCTCACTGTTGAATATTGCCATAGACACCTTCAAAGTACTCCCCTTGAGAAGCTATGCACCAAGGTCAGTACCTAGTCCTCCTGTCAAAGCAATTTTGGAACTCTTTTTCTGGAATGGCCATCAGAGCTGCTCTCATACAAAGCTGTTGTCATACAATTAAGCTCACAAACTTGCTACCATGTGCTTACACTGGCAGCACTGTACAAACAACTTGATAAGGTTTCATAACATTGGTATATCAGTATCTCAGAGCTGTGTTCATGTTGATATGTGGCAGTGTCTTGCTGAGTGGCATTTATTATTGTTGTTGCATGTTTTTGTGTGCCATCATGAGAATATTGGAACTTGAATTAGAGCAATTAACAAACATTAAATTTCTTGTTAAACTTGGCAAGAATGGAAGTGAAATTATGGACATGTTAGTCCAAGTTTATGGGGATAATGCATGAAGAAAATGGCAGTGTAAAAAAAATGAATTAAATGTTTTTCTGAAGGGAGAGAAAGCATCACTGATAAAGAGAGGTCAGGATGGTCAGTAACAAGCAGAACTGAAGAAAACATTGCAAAAAATAGTCAACTGACTGTGAGAAGCATAGCAGACCAAATAAACATCAATAAAAAAACAGAAAACTGAAAATCTTGGCATGAGAAAAGTGCAGGCAAAAATGGTCCCAAAGGAGCTCTTGTATCACAATGCACCCAGGTCACACAACACTGTCTGTGAGCCAGTAAACAAATAACTGTGTTGGAATACCTTCCCTACTCACCATATCTGGCCCCCAGTGACTTTTTGTTTATCTGAAGATAAAGAAACTATTGAAAGACACTTTGATGAGATTCAGGACATCAGGGGTGATACAATGACAACTCTGATGGTCATTCCAGAAAAAGAGTTCCAAATTGCTTTGCCAGGTGGACTAGGTGCTAACATAAGTGCACAGCTTCCCAATGGGGAGTACTTCAAAGGTGACTGTAGTGATATTCAGCAATGAGGTATGTAGCACTTTTGCTAGGACCAGTTTGCGAATTTAAATGTCAGACCGCATACTCTTTCTTCTGTTGCCCCAAATTTCTGCTTGGTGAAGTCCATCTCCTCCAGGTCTTACTCAAATGCCTTATCAGTGCCACTCAACTACTCTATCAAAAATGGCACCTCTCTCTGTGCTTTCTATTCTCTTACCTTTCTTTTATCTCACGTCATCTGCCAAAACGTATACAGTTACTTTTACTTTTTCATTTATTATCTATCTTCCAAGATGTAAAGATCTTATGAGTCCTTCTCAGCTTCAATTTTTACTATATTTTAAGTATCCAGAACAGCACTGAAAAAAGTAGTAACTAAACAAATAGACATGAAATGAATGAATGATATATTCAAACATTCAGAAAATGCTTAAGAATTATGGAACATTAATGCTGGAATACAATAGAATAAAAATTGAGTGAATTTTGATAACATGGGGAAATGCTTGGGCACTACTAAGTGAAAAAGGGAGAACAAAATTTCTACCTTTAAAATGACCAAATTGCCTTTAGGGGAAAAAAATCCCAGAGAAAATGAATGCTAACTGGTCCCTCTGAAAGGAGAATTTTTGCATGATTATTTTAGTCTTTATATTTTTGTATATTTTCTCAATTTTCTCCAGGGAGTTTTACAATAATTAGGGAAATTTTAAGAAAATATAATAGCAAATTATAAATCTAAGTTTTCACTTCTGGGGCAATATCTTATGTGACCAGTAATAATATCTATACTCTATGATAATATTCATAATACACATCACTAGATTTTCCTGGACAAAATAAAGGTAAACATATTAATACATATATATGAGGATGCAAGTTGACATCATTGGAAAGAAAAAATATGCACCAAGTATTTGATGAGGGCCAGATCCTGAGTTAGACATCTTGAGTTTATAAAAACAGGGACAATATCTGTCTAGCATACAATATAGCAAACAGCACAAAGTATATGCTAAATTAATAATTATGGAGCAAATGAGGAAAGAAGACGTGGAGCTATCACCTTCAAGAAATTTTGTTAAAACACTAGTCTTGGCTTCTTCTTTTGAAAAATTTATCGCAACTGTAACCATTTGCATATATATGTTTTTCTCCCATTTTGTAGTTTTGGCTGCAGCGGCCATATCTACTTTGTCAATGACTGAATTCTCCTTGCTTAGCATAAGCCTGACATATAACTGGGGGTTCAGTAAATATTTGTAGCATAACTGATGAATGAATATTCCCCAGATTCTCATCAAGGTAGAACGTGTTCAAAGTTACAAGAGATGGGAAGATGTTTAGAGAGACAGAATTTACATCTTGTTTAAAGGAATCTACAAGTTATATGGAAAAGAGCTAGCATTTGAGCTTGACCTTAAAGAATATACCAGATTTTTAAAAGTATGAGAGGAAAATAGGAAGTTATCATTTTAGGCAAAGGGATAGAATAATCGGTGGTACCGGGTGTGTTTATGTGGGTTTTTGTGACTTTGGAACCTTTCGGAAAGTTACTCCTATTAAAAGAAAAGTTTAATTGTAGGAACTCACAGCTGGTACTTTAAGTACCAGATGCTGGTTTTGTTTCATAGTTAGCGGTGGTGACACCGCTTAATTGTATATTTACAAGCAAACACATGTTGTTTCATGAAAACTACTTGATAATTACACAGCGACTACTGGAACCCCTGATAATTACACAGTTACACGTGTTACCACTACCAAGTTATCTCCTGATAGCTGAGTAATTAACTTGTCAACTCAGCAAATGGAGCTGGAGGGAAGGCTCTGAAACTCTTGTTCCTTTTCTTACAGATGTCTGTGGGTTTAGTCAGCACTTGTAGGACTTGATCCCATTCTCCTTGCAGCCACTGGGCGCTTAACCTGGCAGATGAAACACTTGGTCCCCTAAACTCCCTAAAGCTCTCTGTGCTTCTTGTGACTTCTTAACATGCTTTACCTTGTTGGGAATTTATTGTTATCCATTTACCCATCCATCACACCACAAATATTTATGGAGTTCCTACTATGTATCAGACCCTGAGAATCACTGCTGCTCCTTCCTAGACCTGTGTGGTATACCGGGAACAGCATGAATCTTGTTTCTGAATTTGAAACTGTTGCTCTTCAGATCTGTGATTTCATGCCAGTTTCCTAATATACAGAGTGCCTAACAGAGTGGTTGTTAGAATGACAGACAATGAACAGACTTGGCATAAAATTAATGCTCAATAAGCCTTGCCCAGCCACTACCTGCTCCCACCCCCAGACCCCAGCTACTTTTGACTGTTCCATCTCTTCATCAAAACAGATTCCAGAATAACAACTATTTGGGATTGTTAACATTTCTGCATATGGTTGAAATTAAAATATCTACATGCTTTTGATTCTCAAATGTTAGATGCGTTCACTAGATTAACAGGCCTTTTTTCTAAATATATTAAAATTCACAGATTTTGCCCAAAATCCCTAAGTTGGAATACCCTATCTTTTTACTATTTTATGAAAATCAATGCCCACATCAAAAATTGAGTCATAATCATGCAAAGTGTATCTGCTCAGAAAGTAGACTTCTGGAGTCCTGAAAGTTCCTGGTCATTTGAGATTTCTTGTTTCTCTCTGCTCTACCAGTCCCTGTCCCAAAGCTTCAGTTTATAAGAAAATGACTGTCTAGAGAATAGGGAGCCAGACATTGTACAGAGACAAAAATAAAATATTAACAACTCCTCCCAGGATGAAATAAGATATCCTTGAGGCCGAAACATATTAAATGACTTGTCCATGTTAATGAAAATAGAAGGTGGCAGAGCTATAATTCAAATTTGTCATTCTGACTCTCAATCCATGCTCTTTCTAGAATACCACCCTGCCTCAAACCAATTTACACAGTGCCTTGAAAAACTTGCCATCTAATGCTTAATTATTTATTTATACTTAAGTGCCTGCTATATGATGATGAAATATTATGCCCCAGAGTAGTAAAAATGGTTATAAGTAGTATGTATTCAATGACTACTATGTGCCAGGTACAGATTTTCTGTACATATTAGCTCTTTTGATCATCTTAAAAACAATGTAGGAAAGATACTGTTATCATCCTCACTGTATGCATGAAGAAACTGAGGCACAGAAAGCTTATGTAGCTAGCCTGAAGTCACATCCCATTAAGTGGTACAAATGAGATTTGAACCTAAGTGGACTACCTACAAAGTTTACATGATTAGCCACGAAGCTTACTGCACTCTTTTTCACTGCTGTGTCTACACAGGACAAGACATAGGGTCCAAATATGCTCTTTGAACCCTAGACACAAAGAGCTCCCAGTATAACAAAGAGACACAGAGACAAATACCATTCAATATGTTAAGTGCTATAATGTGTAATTGTGATACAGCCAGGACCTCAAATGCCTACTCTGTCACTGAAAGCTCCTAATAAAACATAAAATATGCCAACCACATGCACCCTGATTATTCTGTGCAGGGTTTTTGTCTGAATCCTTACCCACTCTGAAGATCTGAAATAGATGCCATGAGAAATAAGTGGATTAGAAGTAAATCGTACAGGGGAGAACTGTACGATTGAACTCAGAATCAATCCCAAGGAACTAGTTTCCCCTTATTCATTATTTCCTGGTACCCAACTGGTCCAATTTGGCTCTCTTAGTCTTGGGAACCCCCTAGCAAAAGGTATATCCAAGTTAAATTTTATATTGGAGCCACAGGGGAGGATAGAGTGCTCCATGGCAAGTAGTCATTTTGACCTCTTCATTCCTCCAAAAAAAGATCCTTCAGATATCACCAGAACTCTCCTCTAGTTAAAGAAAGTAAGGAAACTAACTGTGTGGACCAATGTGACAGAAGCCTAGCAAAGTTTGGTGGAAGCCCAGAACAGCTACATGTATGACTTTTGAGGAGAAAGATCAGCTTCCGCAGGCTAGAATGTTTGAGTCTTGTCTTGAAAAAATGAGTAGGAATTACCAAACATAAGGAATAAGAGAATTCTTGACAGCAGAATACACAGAGTGGAGAATGATAAGAAATTCAATGGCCACCTGGATACTGGATAGGGAGAGACAAATCCTAAGAGAGATGGCCATAGAAGTGATTAGGATTGATTATAAAGAATTTTGCTTGTCACATCGAGTACTTCTAATTTTCCTTGGGATTTGTGGAAGATCTTGAGACATGGAGCTGGCATGACTTATTTAAATGATATCAGAGATAAGAAGACAAGTTAAGAACTGTTTCCAATCTTTCAGAGCATATGGGGTTGTGAATAAGCCAGAGACTGAGTATGGGGCTATTTATAAATAATAACCTTCAGGGTTTGGTGTCAGATATGGGGAAGCATGCCCCAAAACCTTCAGTAGAAGGGAAAGTAACACATAGAAACATAAACAGTAAAAACCTAGCAATCTATTCTTAAGTAATTGTAATGACCAATTTGCAAAAAAATATGGACAACCTTAAACCTCAGAGTCCTGTTCTCCTGATGGATAGGTAGTGCTGGAAGTGGGTAGAGGGTAGAAGAGAGAGAGAGAGTTAACTTGACTTCCACGCAGAGCTCTTCTGCCAGAGTCCTAATGACACCCCTATTTCAGACAATTGTGTCCACTCTCTCGGTTTAATTCTGAGAGAATTAAACCTGTGTATGCCAGAAAGCCACACCAGTGGCTTTGGCTTACTTATATCTGCGTAGTGCACCAGAATCTGAAATTTTAGGCTGATCTACACAGCCAAAAGTATTCATCAACAAAAATGCTGGAATCTAATCCTTGACTCAAGATATTATGAAGACAAAAATATCATTGACAATGACTGAACTCCTTCTCTGAAATTCTAACAGCTCAAACAATAGCTAATGTTTACTGAGAGATTTCTTTGTTCCCAATCCTGTAATAAGAGATGTATAAATAGATTGCTAATGTAACCTTTGCTACAAAATAAATTTGAGTTTAGATGCCAATTCTTCTCCCAAATTCACTCACTATAATTCTCATCAGAATTACCAATTACCATGCGACCAAAAATAGGTCCATTTGTTATGTGGACCAAAAAGCAATACACTTTCATAGCTGGAAAGGGATGCAGTGTGGTATAATGGAAAATGTTTGGGGCTTTGAAGTTACGGGGAACTGGCTCAAGTTCAGGTCAGTTCTATTCAGTACAAAAGAAAGAAGTTCAGCCTCTATGGCAGGGTTTTTTTTTTAATTTTTATTTTTTATTATAAAGATGTGGGGTACAATTCAGGGTTAGGTATATCAACGTTGATTATGCAGGTACCCTTTGTTGATGAGGTATGCCCCTCCCTACCCTAGCAGTTTCCCTCAACTGCCAATCCCACCCCCCTCCCCTGACAGTTTCTCACTACTGCCAATCCCTTTCTTATAGTCTTATAATTGTTCAAGTTCCGCTTATGAGTGAGAACATATGGTACTCTGTTCTTTGTTTCGGTGATAGATCACTGAGTATGATTGACTCTAAAAACATGCAAGTTGCTGTGAAGTCCATATGTTTGTCCCTCTTTATGGCTACATGATATTCCATTGTATATATGTACCACATTTTTTTTGTTTTGTTTTGTTTTGAGTTGGAGTCTCACTCTGTCACCCAGACTGGAGTG
>NW_007260533.1:15725-62494 GCF_000164805.1 Carlito syrichta | reverse complement strand
AGCCTCCCAAAGGCGCGGGATTACAGGCTGAGCCACCGAGCCCGGCTCACATTTTTTTTATCCAGTCCAGCTTCACTGGACAGCATGGTTGGTTCCATGTTTTTGCTATTGTGAATAGAGTGTTGCTCACATGAGTAGGTATACAAAGAATGAAGACCTAGCACCTGCTAAGGACCCTACAATTCAATGGGAAGAAGAGGTGCATAAACAGACACTTTCAAAATAAAATGGGTAATATTAAGATAAAAGTAAAGAGCTCTATAGGGTCATGGAAGAGAAATACTTAGCCCAGTTGGATGATTTCTCACCTAGATCTTAAGAAATAAGAAAGATAACCCAGCAAGGAATGGTAAGGATTGAATTCCAGGCATCAAAAACTTTATGAGCAAAGACACAGAAGAAGACTACATCACAGATGTATGAAGAATTATAAACAACATAAAATAAAAAGCAGGGCATCTTGACTGTGTCAGCCTGAGAAAATTTCTTTACTTTTCTGTGCCTGATTTCATCATCATAAAATAATTATAAGCAATGCCTATGTCACTGGATTTTTGCAAAGATTACAGATAAAAACCAGTAAAGTCCCCAGAACAGTGTTTATAGTCAAAGGGTGTAAGATACTTCCTAAAACAATTATCCTGTGGGATGATCATGTATGCTTTATTTTAAGTTACATAGTTATGATTTGGAAGTGTAGAGTTGAGCTAAGTACAAACTCTGAACAAAGTTCTTTAAAGCTAGAGCTTCTAATATGCTAATTTCATTGTGAACATTTAAGGATATATTAGAGAGGGAGAGAGAGTATATTCAGCTATATTCAGCTTTACAAAGGCTTGCTTGCATTCCCCCCCACCCCCAGCTGAGCATCCCAAAAGTTTCATGCTCCGTATTCATACTGGGAAATACTGGCCAAGACTGGTCCAGCATATAGAATGCCCTATATAACTACAATTCATCTGACTATTGCCTTTAGGGAAACTGTTTCATCCTTTCATCAGTATATTTAATGGCCAGAATTTTTTATTTTAATCCATGGCAAATCTAAGTCCATGCCACAATAATCCGTATTAATGAAGGGTTCTATGTGTTAAGGTCATTGACGTGTCCCCTTTCAAGCCTTAAAACAGCTGGTTGTGAAAAGGGCTACACTTTAATCCTTGACCTCTTAAGTAGATGAGCTGCCATCTGGATCATAACCAATTACCTTTTAAGTAAGAAGGCAGAGTGAGGTGATGGCTCTGAGTTTCACAGCAATGGGTGAAATCACTTAGGTTCTCTTCTGGGCCTTGGTTTCTACTTCTTGAAAAGAGGATGTTTGTTATTTATACTCTACTAGCACCTCTCTAGTGTTCTACTACAATATCATATTATAGATCAGCCTACAGATTGCTCAGTCTCAAAACCCTGAATTTAGTAAGGCAGGATGACATGGCTTAGAAAACAAAATTGCGTAGTTCAAATTGAATTCCATATTTATTGATAACCAGACAGAAATACAAAGGGTCCCAGGAAGAGTGGATGAGCCAAATGGAAGCACAGTATCCCCATCTAGCACAAGGCTCTTCAAAAGAAAACAGGGACTATTTGTTAGCATGTGTTAAACTGAGTTGATAGAAGGAAGTGGGACCAGGAAGGACAGGAAGAAATGAATTGTGAGTGTGATTCAGTTAATTCAGGAGACTTTCTAATCCTCGTCCAGAGTTTTTCCAAAGCTATATACTTGTATATCCAACTGCCCAGAAGACATATCTGTCTACCCATCTAACTGACACTTCCAACTTAATATGTTTAAAAGAGAACTTATGTTTATCCTCTTTTACATATCTCTGAAGAAAGACCTCCCAGAGATGCCACAGCTCTAGGGAGGCAAGTTCTTCTATCAGATTGATCAGTCCTGATAATAGCCTTCATCTAAGTAGACAGGAGAGATTTACCAGGGACTTCATGTTTCCTTCAGTGCTTTCGCTTGTGCTATGTTACTAATTCTCTAATTTAAAACTTCAGTAACAAAGTGTCATTATCTCCATTTTTACAAATGATGCGGGTGAAATCTTGAATAGGTAAATGATTACTCAAGCTCACAGCTAGTAACTCGAGGAGCTGGAATGTCTACTCATACTTGACTCCAAAGCCTGTATTCCTTTGACTAGGCTGTCTCTAGCCCTCAGGATGTCAGATAATAGGTGCAAATGATGTCAAAGCACAGGGTTGGTGAGCTCTGATCTCTAGTTCCGGCAGGAGTCTGCTCCTTGCTTCATGTTGTGCTCTCTGTCATGAGTGAGCATTTTAGAAGGGCTCGCTGTCAATAAAAGAAAGTCATAGGACTGCCAAGCAGGGAAAGAGAAGTCAGGATACAGGTTCAGCAACTATCTCATACCATATATTAGGAGCACTTTACTTCCTCTACGTGTCACCTGGACACCACACACACACACACACACACACACACACACCCTCTGCCTTGTTTCTGTGAACACTGGAAAAATTCTCAAGATTCATTTTGAACTTAAAATACATAATAACTATTTCAAGCGCATATTTTATTGATAATAACTCCCATTTGTTGAGCACCTATTATAAGCTTATGCTCTGTAAGCCCAACTCACTTTAATTCTTACAACATTGCTCTGAAATAGGTATTATAAACGGTATTTTGGAGGTGAAGAAACTGAGGCATTTCAAAATTGCTTGAAGTCACACAGCAAGTAAGAGAGTGGGGGAATGAGTACTCAGTTGCCAACCCAGATCCATCAGGCTCCAAAGCCCAGGATTTTGCCAAGACACTTGGCTATCTCAGCAGACCCTCTCCATGCAGAGTTGGGTGGACAAGCTCCTCAAGAGGGCTCCTGGTGAAGAAAATTATTTTTAAAAAATCACTATTCCTCCCATTGCCTTAAACATAACATACATACAGAACACCTGTGAAAGTATATGTCAAAGAGAGCTCTTATCCCTTTTCTCCAGAGGAGGAAAAAGCGCCAATGAATGCTATTTCATCCTGGTTTACCCGAGAGTTGCACAAGGGAGGCTGGGAACATTTTCTCCTGCCAAAGAGGAGTTACAGAGCCCTCTCACCAATGCTGCAAGACTGACACCATGTGGCCAACTCAACCTCTGATTCCCTTCCCTGAGCCACCTCCCACAGCCTCTGCTTGGAGGCTCACCAGTCCTTTCAGACTGTCTCAGGAAGGCAACTGAGAGGACAGAACAGTAAAAAAAGAATCAGACACCAGGTTGGGTAGCTGCTGGTAGAGTCCACTTTTGCTCGCCACAGAAAGCAAATGCTGCTGCAAACAGGCAACCACAAGGTCAGACTGTGGAATAGAGAAACAGGAAATGAGACATCCCCCCCAATTTCTGTATTTGTTTATTTAGTTATTAAATGATACATTCCTTACCTTGTTTTAAATGTACACATATGCAACTAAAAAGATGCATTGAAATTTCATTAGGGAATCCATTTTATAATTTGGTGGGTAAGAGGAAGCAAGGGGATATAATGGTAGAAATTAAAATACAGACCTGAGATAAAACAATATAAAACTTGCATAACTGGAAATATAGCACAAGGATATGGGTAGAACATAGATGTATCTCTGCATCTTCATAAGCCAATGCAAGGATGGAGCCCTCATTGGGTATATAGTCCATGAGATAAAAAACAAACCATGTGCCAACAAAGAACATAACGATTCTTCATACTAACAGCAGAAAAAGAATCCTGAAGTCCTCACAGAGAGGACTAGATGTAAAGATCATGAACAATGTCATTGCACAGATGAGCACAACAGGCCCAAATGATCTTTCCAGCTCAGCAAGTCAGAAAGCACTAACACGTCAATGCATCCTCCATTCTTGCATTCTTAGAATAGTACAAGGCTTTTCCCCCCATTATTGGTTTTGATTTTGTGTGTGTGTTTAGAATGTTTTGTGCTTCTCCTTTAAATGATTGCTGCCAATTAGTTTTGTTTGTCTAAAATGCAATAAGATTCCATTTTAAGAAGTCGATGCTGGGCTTTTACTGAGGAACACAATAAATTAATCATTAAATCAATGGTATTGATCAAACCTTGCAAGACATGAAAAATTGCAGTGCAAGGAATATTTGCATCAAGAGATAGGAAGGGACCTCAGGATCCTAGGGGAAGGTGAGCAGATATTCTCTGACAGTACTGTTCCGTTTCTTCCCTGGGATGTTAACTTCATTTATCAACTCTAAAATAAATATGGTAACCATTTAATTTCAAACATTTACCCTAAATAATAGCTTCCATTGATTAAGTGCTCACTAAGCCCTCTGCACCATGCTTAGTGCTTTCATACATTATCTCACATAATCCTAACGATAAATCTGGTAGAACACATTCTTATCCTCATTTTGTGGAAGAGAACCCTGAGGCTGACAGACATGACTAATTTGCTCAAGGTGACCTACCTCATAAGATGGGATGTCTGGGTTTGAACCTATTTCTGAGTGAACCCAAACCCCATGTGCTAACTCTGAATGACACCTTAAATTAAAAAAAGAATACAGAGGTAGATTGAAAACTCCACAGCATGTTTCTCTGCCTATTGCCAGGTCTGTTCATGCTTCCTTACAGTGTGCCAATACAAATACAAGGAATAGAATGCTAGAGCCAAGACTAGGTTTTATTTGGAAGAAACAGAATATTGTTTACCAAAGCCGAGACGATGAGTGGGCTCACAGATTAAGAGCAGAGACACCAAACAGCCCCAAAGCAAAGCACAACTCAGATGAGAGCTGGTGGAGATTAGAACCAAACAAGCAGGAGGGACTGGGGGATGAATGCAGGTGGATGGGTTAGGAGAGTTATTCACATGAAGTGGCCAAAGAGCCTTTGGCAAAAACTGCCAGGACTTTGGGCACATACAGACATCATTTTCAACTTTCAAATCCACAGAATGCACCTTAAGCAGGACATTTAAAATCTCCAAGCCTCAGTTTCCTCTTCTTAAAGTGATGACAGTCACACCTCCTCCAAAGTGCTATTGTGAGGTTTAAGTGTGATAATGTATGTGATATTTTTAGGAGAGGGTCTGGTACAGAGTAGGTGGTCAAAAAGGGTTACTCCTTTCTCCCCTCCTTTAATCTCATTTGGCAGAGTCTCTTTGAAGGTACCCCTGTGCTGGACTTAGTGGCACAGTGCTCCTATCTCTAGCTTTTCCCAATAGTCTTAGTGGAATGACCTCTTTACACTCTGAAAAGCATGCCATCAATCCCTCGAGGTCTCCCTTGGTCTGCCACTTGTGATCAGGTAGGAAAGCATTCGCCAGACCAGTGTGAGGTGGGATGGTGAGTGTGGTGGCACTGATGACAGGGTGTCTGCTTTGTCACCAGACTCTGGTCATTTTCATGGGATAAATCTGTCTGCTCTTAGAAGCCTGTCTTGATTGTCAAAGAAGCAAAGACAAAAGAAAATCTATGATGGTCTCTCCTGCCACCTTCTTACCCAGAAACAGACCCTATCCATGCTTAGTGCCAGAGGTAGACTTTTTTCAAGACAATTTGTGAGAAAAGACTCATTTGAAAGGAAAAAGAGGCCCCACGACTTGACGAAATACTAGTTACACACACAAAAATCAAGTGAGCTTTTATTTTGTCAGGCATATTCCTTCAACAGATGCATACTCTTTGGCTGATTTAAAATAAAAGTAGTTATTTATTCATACCACCATCTCTTAAAGAGGCCAGAACTAAAAGGAGAAGAAAAGTCTCAATTACAATTGCAACAACTTTTAAAGGCTTGCTGAGTATTCAGCTGAGATTTAAGTTTGAAATTCTGGTACCAGATACAGTTTAGGATTCTAGGGAGAAACAGGAAATGGCCTAGCTCAGAATATTCCTTTTCACTTCTTGAGTCCATTTATTTTATGGCTCTGACCACATGCCAAAGTCATTTGGAGTCTTCAAGAGTTTAAATAGTGATGTCCAACTAATAAGGCATAAAACTCTGCAGCTTCCCCATGCATTTAGCCAACCACTCTCTGTTCAGAATGTCTAATTGATAGTAGATACTTGCAGACCTGCATCTCTGCATCAAGGCTGAGGATGGGACCAGTCGAAGTGATGAGTTTCTATGTTTGGAGTCTGAGCAATCATGTCAAGAAGAATTACAGTTTCTTGTGAACATTGTGTCTATGGTTGGAATAGGATGAAAGTTCTGATAGTTTTATTTCTTTCTGAGATATTCTGGAACATTTTAGCAGTGAGTTTATCTCCTGGCTTTTCTGGGCTAATAACTCCTCACATATTATTTTAACACTGAGGCATTCTGCTGAGGGATTAATGAAATAGCATTACAATGTTCAAAGTGATGATTAAAACTGTTGTTTTTCCCAGCAATGCATTCATCTCTTTCAAAATGATTATTTCTTTTAAAAGTTCATGTTCAGATTTCAGATTTCACCTTTCCTTAAACAGAATAAAACTAGAAAATATCTGTGAAATAACTTGGTTCTAGGAATATTCAATTATATTTGATGGCGAATCCATTAAATCTTTTCTCTGTTATCATTTTTGTTTTTTGCCTGGTTTTAGATGATAACAGGTATTCACTACCCAATTTATAAAGCAGAAAAAGCTTTTTTTTGGGGGGGGAGGCAAGGCTTTTAGTTTTGGGAAAGGAAGGGGAAAGATCTTCAATCTCTCCCCTCCATAATTCAAAGATTACACAAATCCTTGTGCTTTTAATAGGTGGTTCCTCGTTAGACAGCACAACAGAATAAAATAATTGTCCTCTATTATCCTTGAGAGGTAGGGCCAAGTTTCCCTCAAAGACATTATCATATCAAACAACTGCTTTAAACGCAATGCGAAACACAGGCTTTATGGGAAAGCTTTGGATTTCTCCCTCCTGCCAAAGGAGTTCTAAAAGATGATCCCCTTTGTTATGGATGGTTCTGGCAGTTCTCTAATAGGTGTACCAGATGAAAGATGACTAAAGACATCCCAGATGGAAGAGTTGGCTAACAGCAGCGCCATAAATACCTGATGGATATACAAGCCTCTTGGCGTGAAATATGGTCTTTGTTCTGATTTACACTTTTAGTACATATTTAAAAGAATGCCACATTTGCAGGGGGGAAGGGGCATTAATAAAATTTTTTTTTTAACTTTAGATTTGTGGGGAGAGGATAAAGAAAGTCTCTCTCTACTCCTTAACATAGATATTATTATGTTTTCCCCACCAGAGTCCCATTTTTCTTTCCAGAGCCTATTGAAAGAGGACTTTTTTTTTTGCCAGAGATGGCTAACTTTATTCTTCTAGATTGATTCTGAGTGATTTTGTTGGATGAAAAGCTGTGATGTTGCAGAAATAATGTTGCCCTTTGAGTCCAGAGATAAAACTCTATTTTTCCATATAACTCTGTGCTTACTTTTGTTGCACTGTTGGCAACAGTGCTATGTCTGATGCTTAGTAGCTTCTTAGTAAATATATGCTGCTAATCTGAACCTCAGTTTACTTATCTGCAAAATGGGAGCTATAATATCTGCACCAAAGGGATTCAGTTCCCATTTAGCAAGAGCCTCTGTATGCCATATTCCATGCTCAGCATTTGGTTCAAGAAACCTGCACAAGTACAGAATGAAAAGGAAATGAATTAAAACATACCAACACAAGTGAGATCACAATGTAGCCCTTAAAAGATTGAACTTCGAAGTCAAGCAAAACTGAGTTCAAATCCCACCTCAGCCACTTGCTAGCTCAGTAATCTTGGGAAAATTACTTAACCCATTTTGGCTTCCAACAGTCTGTCTGCAAAATGGAATATTAATAGTTCCTACCTCATAGGGTTATTATAAAGATTAAATAAGATGATGCATTGAAAACTCTTAAGAAATTGCCTGCATATAATAAGTACTCAATAAATCTCAATCAGCAACTTGGCTGGACTTAATAAAATCAGGTACCCTAGAATGAACACTTCACTACTTTTCCCTGATCAAACCATAGCTGGGATGATACGTTTATTCTTGGACATTACAACTTAAACAGATGTTGGTACATTCAAAACATAACCCCTGAGGAAATGAAAGGTTTTTAAATCATGTTATATGATTAAAATGATTGAGTGACCCAATATTTTTGGTTTAAGGAAAAAAATCCATTACTGCACACATATTTGAAGAGAAATTCAAGTCTTGAGGAATTTTTGAGGGCAAAACTGGCACCATGGGGCAGGGAGGGAGACACTTCTGTTCAGAAAAGAATTTTCTGATACTTAAAACTTTCTAAAAATGGAATTTTCTGTTTCATGTAGAAATTAATCCCCTGCCACTAAAGTTAAGATATTAAGCATCCCTCCTGTGACATAGATTCAAGCACAAGGGAGAGAACTGGACTTTCTTCAACCTTAAGTATTTCGTGACTCCACATAAGCATTAGCTGTCTGACTCTCCTAATATTATATATTGGATGGCAAAAATCCAGGGACATCCCGACTCTGTAGCTACTTAGTGGTAAATGTGTGCTACAAATTCATTCTGCTAATTCCCTTCCATTTATAGAAAGTCATCACTTTCCTCTGAGCCACTCCCAGTGTCCTTCCTTGTGTACAAGGCCAACTTCACATTTCTTCTCAGTTCTGTTCCCTCCCGTGTGCTTTAGGTTTAGATCTTAAATTTCCACCTGGCTAACTTTTTGTTTCCCATTACCTAAAAAGCATGCTCAGAGCTCTCCTGTTTCCATCTACCTAATGCTTCATTTTTCATCTTTTTTTTTTTTTTTTTTTTTTGAGTTGGAGTCTCACTCTGTCGCCCAGACTGGAGTGCAGTGGCCACTCCCGGCCACCGCAGCCTCAACCTGCTGGTCTCCGCGATCCTTCCGCCTCAGCATTCCAAGTAGCTGGAACTACAGGCATGTGCTACCACACCTGGCCATTTTTTTTTATTTATTGTAGAGATGAGGTCTCGCCAAGTTGCCCAGGCGGGTCTCAAACCCACAGGCTCAGGCAATCCACTTACCTCAGCCTCCCAAGTCACGGGATTACAGGCTGAGCCACCGAGCCCGGCTCATTTTTCATCTTTTATCATAGTCAAGAATATGTTTCTGCTGCCTCAGTTACTCAGTTTCTATTTTCTCCTCAACCCACCAACATTACCAACACCTGACTGAAACAATTCCAGCAAAGGCTATTCAGAGCTTTCATATGTCATACCTAATAGACATCTTCTAGACCTTCACATATTGTATTTCCCTTACCCTTACCTTCACAGGCTCATATCTCCCTGTTCACCACCATTAATTTAGATATCCTTTAGACATAGGGAAAGATTCTCTAAACATAGGGACCAGATTATCAATAGCACAGAGGCAGAACATTTTGAGAACATACAATAGAAATGAGTGGTTCATTTTGGCTCACATTGGCCTAAGTGTAATGTTGGTGGTAGGGCATAGTAGTATTTTGCAAGGTCTTCAATTTCAGGCTAAGGAACTGAGAATTAATTACATATGTAATGAGAACTCATTTCATATTCCTTAGTAGAAAATTGTCATGCTTTTAAATTAAGTATTATTATGTATTGGATGGAAAATCTGTGGTAGGCAGGTCGTTTAGGAGGCTACGATAATAGTCCAGATGAATTTATTTCCAGCATCCTTCTTTTCATTTCTTATCTACCAAACTGTTGTCTCCTTAGTGAGCACTTGCTTGATTGCAGAACAGAAGCTCTTATTACCACCAATGTCATGAAAAGAGCTTCCCAACCTGTGGACATGGAGAGCCTGTCCTGGAGATGATTTGGAGTGAAATAGAGGAAGGGCACGAAACAGCCTTGAAAAACATATGACGAATTTCACTTATCTTTCAATACTTTTGATTACACCAAAGAGAAAAACCATCTTTTTGGTGTTCTATGTCTTTAGCAACTTTCTAGCACTTGTTAACCTTCAGTTTTATCAAAGAAAGTATGCCTCAGGCCCAGAGTCTTCCAGACACTAGACTTTAAAGCAAGAATTTACTCACGCTATTTTGTGTTTATTTATTTATCTTGCTATTAGCATCTGTCTATGGCAAGTGACATTACTTTTCCGTTTATGGTGGCATTACACTTCTTCCTCTTAAAACACATTCATGTAAGTAAAATTTAGGAAGGAGGGATGTTGATTTACAGAAAAATGTTAAATAAAAATTTAAGTGCTACGTATGTTTATCGCAGCATTGTTCACAATAGCAAGAACCTGGAAGCAACAATGCTGCCAATCAAAAGAGGACTGGATTAAAAAATGTGATACATATACATGATGGAATACTACACAGTCATAAAAAAGAACAAAATTATGAATTTCACAACAACCTGAATGGAACTAGAGTCTATCATACTGAGTGAGCTCTCACAGAAACAAAGATCTGAGTATCACATGTTCTCACTCATACAGTGGATCTTGAACATCCAACATAATACTATAAGAAAAGGACTGACAGTGGTGGGAAACTATGAGGAGAGGTAGGGGAAGGGAGATAGGATTAATGGTAGTCAATATCTGTCTGGGGACGGGGAGACACCTCTTATCAACAAGGGTGCCTGAACGAAGCGTATTTGTATACCTAACCCTTAACTGTACCCCACAATATCAAAATAAAAAATATTGATTATAAAAAAAAGTATAAGTGCTATGCAGATATGGTGAAATGTGAAAGGAGACACCAGTGAATTGAGTCTGGAAAATCATCGTTTGGTAGAAAATGTAGAATTTGGAGTAAGACAAAATCGGTTTACTATCCAAGGTCTACTGAATAACGTAAGACTTAAACTGTTATGGTCTTAGCTTCTTCACTGGCAAAAATTAAGAAAATAACACCTACTTAATAGGACTGTTGAGGGGAATGAGAAGAACAGTTAAAAGGTACTCAGCATGATACCGCTTATCACAAAGTTCTCCATTTCAGTTCTCCTTTTCTTTGCCTTTTCCTCCTGCTGACTGCTGAAATGGACTGTCGCCCTGGTTCACACCATAACCTGTGGGCAGGCTCTTATGTCTAACATCCTCTAAGTGAGTTCTCTCCTTGCCAGTTTCTGCCACTGACAGTCTGGCACAGGGCCTGGGGTCCAGCTTCCAGGGAGGGTGAAATGAATGGCAGCGGGTGGCAGGGACTCCCAGACAAGCTTCCCTGCAGACATCCCTCCTTGCTCCTCTTTGTCGATGAGTGGAGGTGTTTGTTCTTTCTCCTCCCCTTTTCTATGTGCAAAGCAGCTGACAGTCTGCCCTGTTATTTGGGCCCCTATGGAGTAGCTCACGATCCCAACCAGCAAGAACCAACTGATTTCTGGCTTCCTAAGAATTTTTCACCAGTTATAAAATCAAACACCACTGCATCTCGTAGAAGGCTGGGGGAAACATTTAGTTTTCTTGTCTAAACCACAGTTTCTTTTTTCTGCAAAATGTAGGGTTTTAAGGCCATCTTTGGGGGTGGGGATATTGTGAGAAGTTTCTAGCCTAGTGCCTGGCTCTTAATATGAAAGTGGCCCCATAGATATTGGTCCTTTCTGAGCACTGCTATATTTGTGGGCAGAACCACAGTTTCGAGCTGAGAAGAACATGGAGATTATTAAGTCTTTTCTCCCATCAGAAGTAAGTATTTTCTCCCCTTTAGCTTAAAATTTTCCACTCTCCAGTTGAAGCTTCCTACCTTGAAGCCACTGTAGTGTCATTGTTTGCCAAATTACATTTTTTTTACAAATTTGATCTTAATACTGAGTCTAAATTTGCCTTCATTTATCTGTTATTCTTTCTGGAGCAAGAGTGTAGAAGTCTAAGATTTAATGATCTATTCAGTGTTATTCATCTGTTTCCAGGTGGCTTCAGCTCTGTTATTTCTCCAACCTCTCTGGTTCCTGTGGAGAATTTTCCTGCTGTCTTTGGTAACTCAGTGCCAGATGGTTTTTCGTTAACCTTCAGTTAGTCCCGTGAGCCTCATTATGGCCATTCTTAAAGTAGTAGCTGAAGAAAGGACCCTAAGACCTTCAGACAAATATCTTGCTTTATTCTGGGATTTCTAGCCGGCATATAAGAGTGGTTAGTAAGCCAGCCTCTAAGAAGGACAAAGTTATGAACTTCGCAGCAACCTGGATGAACTTAGAGGCTATAATACTGAGTGATCTATCACAGAAACAAAGAACCGAGTATCACATTTTCTCACTCACTATTGTAATGCTATGAGAAAGGGATTGGCAGTAGTGGGAAACAGCCAGGGGAGGGGGGAGGGGCATATTCATCAATAAGGGCAGCTGCATAATAAACGTTTGCATACTTAATCCTGAATTGTATCCCACATATTTAAAATAATAATAATAATAATAACAAGAGTTGGTTTAGAAGGGAAAAAAATAAACGGTATCTAAATGGGAAGAGATGTTCAGAACTCAAAACCTAAAATCATAAAAAGGTTGAAGAAGGAGGGCAGCTATGTGGTAGACTGGGGAACAAATATTTCAGAGAAGAATCACTTCAGAATAGCATACCCTGTAGGACATAAATAGACCAAAATCATACAAGGTAGAGCTGAGAGAATCCTTGCATGTACGATTTCATTCTAATATTATTGGTGAGAAAGTTAAGAGCCACCATAGAAAAGCAATACGTCCAGCCACACAATACCTGAGTTCGGCCATAATTCTTACTCCTGCCCTGGCACTCTTTCCACTATGTTCATTTTTACTCACCTGCTGTCTGCCACTCTCTCTCCTGATGGTTCTTGCCAGCCTTCAAGGCTCATTAGACCATGGTCAGCGAACTCATTTTCAGTTCTACAGAACCTGAACCTGCACAGGAATTAGACGTATGACAAGACTCATAAAGCCTTTAATCCTTAGAATCAAAGAATATAAAATCCAGGATCTGGGAAGAAGAATTGAGATAGTCTAGTACAAATCTTTAGCTATAGAGGGGAAAAAAGAAACAAGGGAGCCCAAAGCCCATGAGAACATCAGCCCCGAATGTACTTTCCCCAGGTTATACATCTTTTTATTGGCAAAGCAGGAATGCAAGTAATAACAATGTCTGATTTTGCTGAATGATTATGATATATGAGAGATAGTGTGCTATGATTTTTACAATCTTTGTTCCATTTACTAATCTTAACTCTATGAGGTATGTATACATTTGCCTGTATTTTTCAGATGTGGAAACTAAAATATGGAGAATTTATCTATCTCACAGTGAGTCAATGGGTGGTAGAGCTAAGATAAAACCCAGCCTATGTTTGAGCATTGACCCCAAACCCCTTGTTCAGCATTTCTACTACTGAAGCTCTCTCAAAAACAGTAGAGCACTTTACTGTCATGCTTGTTGTTTTAGTCTTCTCCTAGAGGAAAAAAAAAACTTTAGATACTCAGAATTTGAAAAAAAATGTCCAAAGTCTCACACCATTAGACTAACACAGGGAATTTCATGCTTGTACTAGAGATACTAAATTTTAAAAGAACACTTTTGATTTCCTAAAGAATTAGAATTTATCTGGGAGCTATAGGATTAAGTCTCAAGGAAAACAAGCCAAGATCCAATCCTGTTCTTAGCTCTAAACTGGAAATGAGGAATTTCAACTTTGTTCAACTCTGCTATGCTAAGGTATCCATAGTCAGGCAGGTGCTGCTAGAGAAAAGTTGGTTTAACTGATTTCTTGCAGAAAGCATAGGTTTTGTTGCTATTCATTTGTTCAGTCAACTGTATTTATTGAGCATCTACTTCATGTAAATAAGCTATTTGCAATTACTACTCCCTTACAGTGAATCACAATAGGATACAGTCAACACTACATAGAGGAGTTTTATCAATGGCATACACCGATTACCATCTGTATACAGGGCCCTGAGGTCAGTGGCAAGAATACAGAGACAAATAAGAAAAAAACGCCCTTGCATCAATGTTGCTTACAGTCATGGGGCAGGCAAAAATGTTAATTCAATATGATGTTATCAGTGTTTTTACAGAGGTCAGTACATAATGTCGACAGCAGCAAAACACAGTACCTAATTCTCCCTGGGTAAGGAACCTGAGGTGGAGTGGAAAAAAAAAAAAAAAAAAACCAGGAAGGAAACACCTCTAGTTTCTGTACACTTACATGAGAATCTCTCTCCAAAGTCTCTGTAATTACGTTTTTTATGCCTGTGGTAAAATTAATACATATTCTTTATCTAGAAAGAGTATTACCACTGTTAACATTTGGTTGCATTTTTTCTGATCTTTTATATAGATAGGTTTTTGCATTTTGTGGGGGGGTTGGAGTCTCACTCTGTCACCCAGACTGGAGTATAGTGGAACACTCCCAGCCACCGCAGCCTTGACCTGCTGGGCTGAAGCAATCCTTCCACCTCAGCCTTCCAAGTAGCTGGAACTACAGGTGTGTGCTACCACACCCGGCTAATTTCTAATTTTATTTTATTGTAGAGATGAGGTCTCGCTAAGTTGCCCAGGCAGGTCTCGAACCCGTGGGCTCAGGCAATCCATTCACCTCAGCCTCCCAAAGCGCTGGGATTACAGGCTGAGCCAACGAGTCCGGCTGGTTTTTGCATTTCATTTTTTGTTGTTGTTCTGGTGCACAACTCAACAAACTCAACTAACATTTGTTGATTACCTTTCATATGGGAGACATTGAAGATACAGTGCTGACTATAACCCTATCATTATCCACAGTCTAGTCATAAAGACATACGCTTAGGTAAGTGAGCCTTAAACATTGAGGAGTGCAACAATAAGAAATATGATAGAGGCAGTTCAGGAAACAAAGGAACAGATTCCCCTCTGGTCTCCTGTACATGCAGCTTTGAATCCCATTATTCTTTCTTTTTAACCTTATAGCAAAGGCATTTTCCATTTTATGACAACTGTTTTTGTAAGGTTCTCATTACGGTCCATCAAATAGTTAAACTATTCTTTATGTAAATATAACTTCAGCTATTTTATAATATTCATTATTATAAATAAATAATTTAAGTAACGTAAGTGAACATCTTTGAATATTACACATTTTTTTCTGTTTCTGTTGGCCTTAATGAAACCCAATCCGTGGCTCCGTGTGTTTTAATTTCTTTCCCAAATCCATTTTTCTCATTTTACTTACAAGCAAGCTGATGTTCAAAGGCATTAAGTTGTTTGACCATGCTAAAATAATCAACAAGTAGTTGATCTGAGCCTGGAACATATCACTCTGTTTCCAGGGTGATAAGTAAAGACTAGGGCAAAATATTCTTCTAGACCAAGATTTTTCAACCTTAGGACTATTGATATTTGAGCTAGATCGTTCTTTCTTATGGGAGAGTATCTTATGGTTGTAAGGTGTTTAGTGGCATCACTTGCCAATAGCACCTCCCACACACCAATTATGACAACAAAAACTCTCTTCAGGTATTGTCAAATACCCTCTGAGGCTGGCAAAACTGCCCCCAGTTGAGAACCACTTCTCTAGAGGATTCCAGCTGTGTAGATTCTGAAAGCTGCTACAATGACCCTCATTGACAGCAATACCATTAAGAAGTCTTCTTTTTCTCTCTTGAACAGACTTGGATTCACAACCATATGTGGACAAAAGGAGCAAGTGTAATTTACCTATTAAACCTCAGCAAATTCAAGATAAAATACCTATAAAAGTCTGAAAGTAAGTCACCCTAAAGAGTAAGAGGAAATGTATTATTCTGGAAGGCTTTTAGAACTCATGCTGTTGTCCAAGAGAATATACGATCCACACGGACAATAAAAGGGAGGAAAAGAACATAGAAACAGACATGAATTCCATGGGTATTATGGTCTTCCAAGTTGCTAATCACCTAGGATTTCTCTGAAAAGACAAACCATATGGAGAGCTCGTCTACCTTGCACTGGTGTTTATGTGATGCAAGGCCTTGGGAAGACTCTGGCAGTCAGTAGGGGAAGACTGTCAAGAGGAGGAATCAGTTTCAGCTCATGTACAGTGTCTAGTTTCTGAGAACACAGCATTAAGGACTCAAAATCGTATAATGGGTCTCCACATGCAGCTAATGACTGTATCTCTTGCCCTTCTGATTTCAAGGGACCATGGAAAAAGGATGCTAGTGAGTTTTCTCAAACATATTCAGCATAATAATAAGGCTTTGGCAGAAGTAAGCTTTGTACAAACTGCACTCTCATGTGTATGAAAAGAAGAGACGTCAGGGCTGGCAGAACTTGGCCTGGAGGTGTGCCTTGACACAAACTGCCATTCAAGAAATAGAGTCAAGTGTTTTGTCAAAGAGAGACTGGACTGCTGTTCTTTCTCATTCAGCTCTGCCTTCTGTGTCTTCAATCTCATGACCAAATTCCTGATCAATAGCATAGAGACTTTTAGCTGTGGCAGAGGGGAGAGAGACTCTTGAAATTACCAGCTGAAGGCTCATGGGTAGGTTTCATTACTTCTCTGAGTCCCATCATGCTTAATTGAACAATTATTTTTCCAGGTTGTTTCAGGATTCCGTGAGATAATATATAGTTTGCCTAGCACAGTATTTGCTATATGGTAAACACTCTATAAATGTTAACTCTTTTTCCTTTTATTGATCTTCAATGGTCAATCTGTTCACCAGTGAGCATTCTTCTTACCTTGAAGGCCTTTTGGCATTTTGCTAAACAAACTGTTTAATTAAAATCCAGGATAGAGTTGAATGGTAGTCTCTATGAGTGGAGAGATCACGTCTGTCTTTTTCTCTAATATAATAATGATACCTTAGTATTTGCCATATAGTAGAAGCTCAAGAAATCTTTGCTTTAAAAAAATGAGTATGTACAGCAAAAGAAACAAAGTGGGAGGTATCAGACTTCCAGAACTTAAGATTTAATATAAGGCTACAGTAATCAAAACTGCCTGGTATTGGTACAAGGACAGGCATATAGACCAATAGAGCAGGATAGAGATTCCAGAAGCAAAACCTCAATTTCTCAACCAACTCATCTTCAACAAAGTATCCACCAGCAACCACTGGGGAGAGAGCCTGTTTAGTAAATGGTGCTGGGAAAACTAACTGTCCACATGCAGAAAATTGAAGGAGTATCTATTATCATACACAAAAATCGACTCTAAATGGATCAAAGACCTAAATATAAAACCTCAGATTGTAAGAATCATAGAAAACGCAGGAGACACCATAATGGAAATTGGAATGGCAACCAATTCTTGATCAAAACCCCAAGCGCCCATGCCATAAGAGATAAGATAGACAAGTGGGACCTTATCAAACTGAAAAGCTTCTGTAAAGCAAAATAAACCATCAAGAGAGCAGAAAGACAGCCCACAGACTGGGAAAAAATATTTACCAACTGTATATCTGACAAAGGCTTAACATCCAAGGAAGTCAAATATGCTGAAAGGAAAAGAAAAACAACCCTATTAAAAAGTGGGCAAAAGATGTGAATAGACACTTCTCAAAAGAAGACAAACAAGCAGCCAACAGATACATGAAAAAATGCTCAGCTTCATTAATCATCAAAGAAATGAAAATTAAAGCCACACTGAAGCACCACCTAACTTCAGTCAAGATGGCCATCATCAATAACTCAAAAACAACAGATGCTGGAAAATTTGAATGTGGGGAAAAGGAAACACTTCTACACTGTTGGTGAGAATGTAAACTAGTACAATCTCTGCGGAAAACAGTGTGGTGATTCCTTAAAAATCTAAAAATTGACCTTTCATATGACCCAGCAATCTCCCTTCTGGGAATATACCTGAAGGAACTCAAATCATGCTATAAAAAAGATACCCGCACATGCTCATGGGTAGGTTTCATGAGGTTTATTGTAGTATTATTCACAATAGCAAAAACATGGAACCAACCATGCTGCCCATTGAAAGTGGCTGGATAAAGAAAATGTGGTACGTATACACAACGAAATATCACACAGCCATAAAAAAGGACAAAATTATGGACTTTGCAGCAACTTAGATGGACTTAGAGTCTATAATACCGAGTGCTTTATCACAGAAATAAAGAACTGAGTGAGTACCACATGTTCTCACTCATAAGCAGACCCTGAACATCTACAGTATTATTATAAAAAAGGAACTGGCAGTAGCAAGAAACTGTAAGGGGTGGGGGTGGGGACATAGCACCAACAAGGGTACCTGATCACAAACAAGGTGATGTGGGGACCAAAGGGCGGTTCAAACTTCACCTGTATGATGACTACTTGTATACCTAACCCTGAATTGTACAGCACATCTGTAAAATAACAACAACAAAAAATGAGTATATAAATGAATAAATCGATTGTACAATAAAGTCCTATATTAGGAAAGAAAGAAAAACAGCATTCATTCTGTGCCTATTATGTGCTAAAGATCTTGATACACACTCTGTAGTCACTGATGTATTCAATTTTCTCAAATTTTGCTCCTTTTTTGGGAGGAGGGGTAGATGAAAATATGGAATATGTAACTTTGCTAAGGTCACTTGGCCACTAGGTGGGTTTAGCGGAGTTTTAAAGCCCAGTTTGTCTGATTTCTAAGCTTGCTATGGGAAGCTGCAGGACTAGAAGCTATTCAAAGCAGACACTAGTTCTTAACAGTGTGGTATTATTAGTTAAATTGTGTCTCCAAAAAAGATATGATGAAGTCCTAATCCCCAATACCTGAGAACAGGACCTTTTTGGAAATAAGATCATTGCAAATGTAATTAGTTAAAGGAAGGTCATACTGGACTAGGATAAGCCCTTAATCCTTATGACTGGTGTCCTTATAAGAAGAGACAACACAGCAAAAAGATGGCTATGTGGCGATTAATGTATCTACAAGCCAAGAAATACCAAGAGTGGTTGGCAAACAACAGAAGCTGGAAGACGCGAGGAAGGATTCTCCCTTATAGGTTTCAGAGGGATCGTAGCCCTAAAGACACTTTGATTTTGAATCTCTAGCCTCTGGAAGTGTGAGACAATACATTTCTCTTGTCTTTAGTCACCTAGTTTGTGATATTCTCTGATAGCAGCCCAAGGAAGCTAATACATATTCTCTGTATAAACAATTGCTTGATGTATCAGAGAATCTCAATACCTGTGTGTTGAATTAAATGAAACTACTCTGGGAAGAATGTTCTTTTCTGTTGCTGGAAACGCTTAAACACGAGTGGGAAGACTATTCTACGGTTATGTTGTTAAGAAATTTAAATCATTTCTAAGGATCTGCCCTATACCAGATCTTATGATCTTGATACCTGAAAGTCTAAAGGGAAAGGATTCTGGGGCTACATTACTACGTTTGTAAGTAACTCTGGCTGTGTCTCTAATACAGATATAGATTGTTAGATTTTAATAAGTTATAAATCCAATCTTGTAAGCTATAGCCATTAATTAGAAAAAGTTTGGTTTTTTTAAGCTGTTCAGGTTTTCTTCAGTGATTTATTCACCTTCAAACAGTGTTTGTCCTCCTTATGCATTGTGAGTTTAGTTGTTTTGTCTATACCATGCCATTTTTCGGTTCTGGGAGAAATTAGGAGTGATTGAGACTCCAAATCCTCCAACAGAGTCCCAAACCCCTCACTTTCTCTTGAAACTTAAAAAGTATTATTAAATGACTATGGATGTGGAAACTGCCAGAGCCACAAATGATGCAGATTGTACAAACTTAAAATTCCTGCTCCTTGTGTGTGTTCCTTGCTGGAAATGGAGAACCCTTTCCTTTTTACTGTTAAAAAAAAAATCTCAGGTTCTATTTTTTTTTAATTATCCCCCACTATAGGGTACTGACCTATCATTTTTATAAAATTGTAATTGGGAGCCTGTTGCCTGAGACCACTCATAAATTTTTTAAATGTGATCAGTTTCTCTGCAGGAATTGATCTTCTAATGGGAAGAATGTCACAGAGCTAAATGAAACTGCTTTGCATAGTTTTGCAAGAACGTTTAGTATTCCTGGCCATCTACAAGGAAGGGAAAGTAGAAGAGGACTAAGAACCTGCTAGGGACCAGGTTCTCTGCATGTCATTAAATGTAATGCTATTAATACCCTGAAGCATGATAACCCTCTGTTTTGACGGAAGACAAAATAGAGGCCCAGAATGGTGCAAAACCTTTCCTACAACTCGTGAGGGAGTAGAGCCAGGGTTCAAATCTAACTATTTGCCTCTAATAACGTCTTTTCACTGACTGTATTGCCTATCTAACATGGAATAGAAATTTCTCAGATAGGGTTGGATGAGGTAGTATTTATTAACATCAACCTAAACCTTGTGCTCTTCCAAGTTCTGGCAGATTTGCTCCAAGGAGCCATTAAGAAAAGCCACTGATCCAAGGGCTATAAATTAACACTTTCTTCATACACAGTTATAAGCAGCTATTTAAAACCTGGGTAATATCTTTTTTAAAATAAGTATGAGTTTTCTGGGCATTTATGCTCTATCACTCTTGGTTTTTCCATCCTTGACTCCATTAAAATAATTTTTCTTAATTCTTTTTCTCTTTTTATGGCTTTGCAAGGGGCTAATTTGCAGACACAATTGCTAATTTTACAGCTGCTTTCTGCTTTGTCAGCATGAGACTGACTGAGGAGTTATTAATAGAAGAATAGGATTCCCTTTTCATCCTTTTGCTCTTGACTGTTGCAGGAGGTACGACAAAAATCCATTATTTAATAACATTTGTTCTTCTTGAAAGGTCATCATTCCAGCCTTTCAGTTTCCACTAAACTCTAGCCGTATTAGCAGCAATAGCAGCCACTTTCTCTTCCTGAAAGGCTTCTGGAATTCTTCCAGTTTGTATGGTTGGTATCAGACTGGCTTTGGAAATGGGGTCCAGGCTGGGGAATTAGCTCAGTATTTCTGTGCATTTCCCAAATAGTAATTTCTAGCCATAAGTATTTGTAAGTTCCCCTAGACATCTGTATGTAGATTTCTGGAGTAGATGATAAATGTGGCCAATATCAGTTAGGTTTTGGCTGCTAGTAGCAGAGAATAGAAATAAGTGGCCTAAACAAGAGAGAAGTTTATTTTTCACCTTTAAAAAACCTCAAAATAGGAATTCAGAATTGATATGTGGCCTCACATCGTCATCAGGGATCCAGGTGCCCTCTGCCTTTCCGTTTAACTGTTGCTGTCATGTGGTTTCCATACTCAAGGCTGACCCATGGTTCAAGACATACACGATTCTAAGCAGGAATCAGAAAATGAGAGCAAAGGCAAAAAGAAACACATCAGCACTCCAGTCTGGGCGACAGAGTGAGACTCCAACTCAAAAAAAAAAAAAAAAGAAAGAAACATATCAGCTGTCTGTTTCTCTCTTATGGAGCTCTCCCAGTAGTCCCCTCAACAATTTCTGTTTATCTCCTCAAGCTATGCGAGAGGCTACAAAAACACCACCTTTTTACCCGGGCACATTGCTGCCTCCAATAATACTGGATTTTTCTTAGTAGGAAAAAGGGTAGGAAAACACTGGAGAGGCAAAATGGCATACCTGGCACATGGGACAAAGAGAATGACTAAATAAATTGAGCCGATAAACCTTTATTAAGTACCTATTTTGTGTCTAGAAATGAGCGAATAGAAAGCATGGATTCATTCCTTTAAGAAACAAAAGCTGGCACACCTTTTACTCACATTTGTCTTCTTCCTTGCTCACCTGGAAAACATCTATGAATTATTCAAGGCTATTCTCAAATATTTCCTCCTGTCTGGTGCTCCCCTGAGTTTCCACCCTCAAGTCCCAGGAAGAATCCATTAATGACTCAGCTCTGTACCTAGAGCACTCTATCCTCACCTATGTTATGCCACTTACTACCTCAAAGGCAGTACACTGCCATAGTGAAGATTACAAGGTAGGTAGAATGCTGGCTTCAACTCCCAAGTTTGTCGCTTTGGGTTAGATACTTTTGCCCCGGGAGCTGCCATTTCCTGTCTTTAGAGTAGGAAACACTAATCCTCACCGCAAGGGCTTTTGTGAATATTAAATGGTATAACTATGAATGAAGCTAAAAGTAAACTGTATACCTTTCAGATTACTAGATGAGACGATCAAAGACAATTATCTCAAAGCATATTTAAGTTTTTTTGAAAGGCAGCTAAAAGCAAGAACACAATTTTCAAAAATAATAGAAAATATAAAAAACAGATAGAAGCCCATAATCATTTTGTGAGTATAATAATTAAAATAGAACAAATAATTAAATTATATTTTAAGTACTCAATAAATAAAATAAAAACTGATATTTCTAAAACAAAGCATCTCAGAAAACACTGATATAAAGAAAATGTATGGGAAAAGCCAGACTAATGAAAACATGTAGGCTATATTATGATTACTATTATTGTTACCAGAAAAACTTGAAATCAAGGTAAAATAAATGCCCTAAACAAGAATGTTTAAACAAATAAAATCATAAAATAGAACAAATAATAGGTTATAACTCTAATAACTATTTAAGCTTTGAAATAAGCACAATCCATGTATGTGAAGTAAAACTCATGAAAATGTATGTAAAATTTGTGGGCACAGAGATCTCAATGAGCACAATCAGTAATTTGACATAATGGGTAGATGTAAGTAAGGCTAAATATCTAGATATACAAATAAAAATAGAGATAAATTAAGTTTTATTATCTATAAATATAAAATATGCTTTTTTCAACGACTCATAAGATATTTATAATAATGATCATGTATTAGAAAGTTTTAAAACTTCCATTAAACTCAGGAAGTAAAATTATACCATATTACATTTTTGGACAAAAAAACAACAATAATTAAAAACTAATAACAAAGCAGAGAGAAAATTTATTTAGAAATGTAGACAGGGTCTTAATTTATATGTCAAAAAAGGATACTAGAAAATATCTAGAACTGTCTGAAAAACTACAAAAAAAAACCATTGACATTGAAATTTATTTAACTTTGCCAAAGATGTACCCAGAAGAAAATTCACAAATTGCAGTTAGATTAAAATATATTAATTATATACTGGCATCACACTAAATAAATCAAACAGTGTAATTGTTGGATAAGCCAAGAAGAATTCTCTTGAAGAAATAAATGAAATAAACTAGCCATTAGTTTGCCTAAGAAAAATAAATAAGAGGGGAAAACAGCATATAAAATTAGGAAGAAAATGAAGACAAATATATTAGTTACAAGAGAACTTACTTCAAATAATGCTTGTAAAACTCTATTGTAATAAGTTTTGAAATTCTGGATGAAGTTGATTATTATCTAGGGAAACAGGGTTTAAGAGTAGATTCAAGAAACAAAACTTGTAATTTTGTTCTGTAAATATGGTGTACTGAAAATCCTGTCAATCTTCTCATTGTAAGACATTTAGAAATAAGAAATAAAATAAGAAATGGGTATATGTAAATATAGAATTGAGTTTATAAGACTATAAAATGAGTAATAATGAGATATAAAGCATAAATGTAAATTCAGACAGGTAAGCAAACACTGTAAAAAGTAGCTGTGCTTTGTATATTTAGAGACATAAATATTTGTTAGAACCTACATTCTACCCAGAATGAAATTACAAGACCTAGGGCCAATGCAAAGAAATATTTGAAGATTTACCAGAAAGCTGGACTCGGTGGCTCAGCCTGTAATCCCGCGCTTTGGGAGGCCGAGGTGAGTGGATTCCCTGAGCCCGCGGATTTGAGACCCACCTGGCCAACTTTGCGAGACCTCATTTCTACAATAAATAAAAAAATCAGCCGGGTGTCGTAGTGCGCCTGTAGTTCCAGCTACTTGGAAGGCTGAGGCGGAAGGATCACTGGAGCTCAGCAGGTCAAGGCTGCAGTGGCTGGGAGCCGCCACTGCACTCCAGTCTGGGCAACAGAGTGAGACTCCAACTCAAAAAAAAAAAAAAAAGATTTACCAGAAGAGAATATTCAAAATGTATCAGAGATAACTGACCAATTCAAGAATCTCAGTAAACTCCAAGCAGGTTAAAAGCTTACCTAATCAAATTCCTGAAAACCAAAGACGCGCGCGCATGTGTGTGTGTGTGTGTGTGTGTGTGTGTGTGTGTGTGTGTGTGTTGTGGTATGTAAAGAGAGAGTAAGAGAGAGAGAGAGACAGAAAAAGAAAAAGAAAAACTAAAAGAAGCAGGGAGAGGGGAATGCTGGGGGTGTGGTGAAGCACATTGCCTAGAAAGAAGTTACAATAAAACTAACAGCAGCTTCTTTAATAAAACCTGCAGAAGGCAGGAAAGTGTTTTTAAAGCAATGAAAGAAAAATGTATCAATCTATAATTTGTACTTGGCAAATATACTTTCCAAAAATGAAGCTCATATAGAAATATTTCAGATGGAAAAATCTGGAGATAACGTGCTTATCAGCAACAAATCTACAACTTAAAAATAACTTTTAACAATTCTGTCTGAAAGAAAATGAAACCATGTGATGTGGAAGAACAAAACTGCAAAAGGAAAATGGAGAATTAAAAAGGGTAAGTAAATAAAACAATATGGACTCTTTGAAATAATAGTATCTTTTGAAATTTATGACATACATAGAAGTAAATTACATAAAAATAGTAGCAAAATGAGTGGGAAGGAGATAATGTTAAGATTCCTGTATCTCTTTAGAGTGGTAAAATTTCTAATTTAAGGTTATTGAATAACTTGAGAATTAATGTTGTAGTCTCCAGGGTAATCACCAAAAGAAGCAGTGTATTTAAATAAAAATGAGTAGAAGAGGAAATACTGAATAATGCAAAAATGTGTATTCCAAAAGAAGAAAAGAGGGAAAACAAAGTAACATGGAACAGATGGTCCAAAATAAAAACAAATAGCAAGCTAGAAAGCTCAAATCAAACTATGTCAACAGTATTTTAAATGTAAATGGACAAAACACTCCATTTAGAAGACAGATATTGTCAGATTGAACTAAAATTTGCCCAACTAAACCATCTCTCCAAGAGACACTGAGTAGAATACAAAAAAAATTGAAACCAAAGAAGGAGAAAATACATATTATGTAAACAATAACTAACAAGAGGCTGGTGCACTTATATCAGAGAAAGTTAGCTTTCAGACAATAATGATTACTAGAGACAAAGAGAGACTTTTATGATGACAAAAGGGTCAGTTCACAGAAAGATTTTAAAAATCCTAAATTTGTAAACATGTAATAACACAGACTCAAAATACATAAAGCAAAATGTGACACAACAGAAAGCAGAAATAGACAAGCTCCCAACTGTAAATATTTTAACATAACTCTAAGTATGTATAGAACAAAATTTTTGTTAAAAATTGGTAAGGTTACTAAAAATGAGTAACATAATGAACAGAATTAAAGTAGTTAATATCTATAGTACACTACAACCCCAAATTTCAGGTGGTACACTCTTCTCAAGTGCACACAAAATAATTGACCATAGCCTAGTACTGGACCATTTAAAAAAATGGTTTTAACAAAACACACATGAGTATCTTGCAGCACTGACTGGGAGAAGCCAGTTGCCACAAAAGAAGTCCAACTGCCCTGAAACTGACATATAATGCTAGCCAAATGCAGGGCAATGTGGAAAATGATGTCTGACTTCCCCAGCTTCAGATACTTCATGAAGTGTCTGAAAAAAGGCTTCAGGTGACTCCCAATCCAATGAAACTGAGAAATAACCAGCTGAGCCCAATCAATGCTCCACAACTGTACTGATAAATTGTGGCTTATACTGTTTCATCATGTACCATATATGAGCAAGCAGCACTATGAATATTTCCTTACCTCTTGCATTCCCCAGGAGGAAGAGGAGCATTGGTCCTTTACTTCTTATAAAAAGAAGTGTGTTCAATGTGTTCACTTCTAGGACTTGGAATATGTCTCTTGCAATTTGGATAACTTAGTAGACTTATGTCTGAATCCATCTTGGAAATCTATAGTTGCTGCTGAATTGGGACTGTCCTGAACTCCCAGAACTGTTCAGGCAAATATGTGTGAAGCTTTTTTATGGCCCAAATTAGGTCAATAAGGTGAGAGAAAGTCCAGGTAGCATTAAGTTCTGCACAATAAATTTTCATGAAAGAAGAAGGGGTCTGAGCACTCACTAGAAGCCTCAGGCAACACCCAGATTCCTAGAGGCTGGAGCCTGATCCAGAGGTTCCCCAGCAACTGGAGAACAGGGACTCAGAGTAAAATAGTTCACTTGTCGCCAGCAGACAAGCCCGAAGCTGAACAAGGAAGATTTAACTTAAATCTTAAATACCTATAATCGCCAGGTCATGGGACTGTCCAAATTTTCACTTGAGAGCAGAAGACTATCCCCCAATTAATAAGCATAAAAATAAAGACAATTTCTGAGTCTATTCAATGAGTTCTTTTTTAATGTGACAGTAACATAGATATGAAATTATATCTCAAAGAATCTTCACAAAAACATTGACACTTAGTTTTCCCATAGAATTCTAAATGATTTTTATTTTCTTCATGATGCTTTTTACTGTCTGTCTTAATAAATAAACACACATCATTTTTATCACAGGAACAAAAGGGGTTTTTTCCCCCATTTTAAACTAAAACTCGGGTGATTAAACAAAAAGATCACTCTGATATTTCCTAGCTCTAACCATTCTAGGCTAGGAGTAAGCAACCAGCATTTGTCCATAACATTTTTCTGGCTTTGAGAGTTCAAGTCTTACCTGAGTCCAGAAAGTTCATTGGCAGTTAGCAGAAAGATGATATAAATCCCAAAGTTGGAAGGCTTCAGAATCAGGAAAATAATATAAGCAGAGGACCTTGAAGGTTCTTCCTTTGGTTCTTCAGACACATTACCAGTTCTTTGAGAAAAGAAGTCCAGATTACATCATTGGAAGGAGTATGAGTTGGGAGGCTATTTTTCTCTCAGCACTTTTCTGTGCAGCCTTGTGACCAATAGAAAGGATCTGAGGGGTCTGGAGAGTCTGGCTAGCGCTATCCCTTGCCTGCTGTACACTGCCGAACCACCACTCCAGTCATTTGCTCACTTTCTTTTCTCAAGAGAAGTTTCTGATTATTGCTACGGCCAATATGAATTTCCTTTTCTTGAACATTTCATTGAGCTACTACATTTGTTATTTTATTGAACTATTATGCTGTGCTAGTTGCTTTTAGTATATACTTTTTACTTCTTTTATTTTTTATTTATTTTCAATTTTTCTATTTTAAAGATGTGAGGCACAATTCAGGGTTAGGTATACAAATGTTCATTATACAGGTACCTTTGTTGATGGGGGTGCCCCCTCCTCCCACGGCAGATTCCACTACTGCCAATCCTTTTCTTATGGTGTTAGGATAATTGTTCAAAGTCCACTTATGAGTGAGAACATGTGATACTCAGTTCCACTTTGTTTCTGTGAGAGATCACTCAGTATTATAACCTCCAAGTCCCTCCAAGTTGCCTACCCCATTTTCATGATAAGACAATCGTAGACTAGTGAAATTCACTTTTATGCATTGTTCAACATTTAGCAGAGTGGACAAACTGGGATTTGCAAATCTGCTTTCTCCATAGTCCCATGCTGGTGCACGAAAAGGTAGAGTTGGCGCTCTGGAACAGGGGTCCCCAACTCCGGGCCACGAATGGCCACCTGTCATGGCCTATTTGGAACCAGGCGGCACACAGCAGGAAGTGAGTGACAGGCTAGCAGAGCACCGCAGCGGCATGAGATTCTCAGAAGAGTGAACACTATCGTGAACTGCGTATGTAAGGGATCTAGGTTGAGCGCTTCTTATGAAAATCAAATGCTGACGATCTCCGCTCCCCGCCCCCTGCCCCAGTCTGTAAAAAAAAAATTGTCTTCCACAGAACTGATCCCTGATGCCAAAAAGGTTGGGGACCGCTGCTCTAAAACACGTGAATCAGTAAGTCGTTGCTATTCAGTCCCTAAAGCGTTAATAATCTTACCTGCTCCTGTTTCACCTTCTTGGAAGAAGGTGTTGGGTCTTTGCCGTTCTGTCTCTAAAGAGTTAATATTCTCACCTGCTCCTGTTCCGGCTTCCTGGAAGGTGTTGGGTCTTTCCCGCTGTAGCATCTATCATGACATCAACTTCAAAGCTTTCAACCTGGGCGTTTGATCTCCTGCTGGCCTGCTTTTCTGACACATGCTGGAAAACAAAAGTAGGAAACCAGGAATGGCTTAGTCATACTTGTTAAACATTTACGGTGCCAGTCAGGAAAGACATTGACGTTAAAATTAAGAATGAGAAGCACACATTCCCTCAAAGAAATTAATTCAATAAGAACAAAAACAGTGAGGCCAGGGAGAGGCCCCCTGCGCTCACAGAAGACGCCAGGTGTAAGTAGCCGCTAAATGATATACCTCCTCTGACTCTCACTATTGATCGTGTAGCTCCAGGGTGGTGCGGTTTTGTCCTGTACTCATGTTTTTCTTGTGAGAAGAAGGGAAACCGTGCCATTTTTTGTAGTTTCAAAGACATTAGAAATAGGAAATGGTTGGGAGGGGGACAGAAAAAGTGGGCAGCCCACTGTCACTGTTCTGTCCTGCCTTCTTAGTGTGTGACTTGAAGTTTCAGACAGATTAGCTGGAGAGTTAAACAGTTGTTACAGACGGATCTGCCTTTAAGATCATTCCTTAATGTATTTTTTATCACGATAAAATATACATAACAAAATGTACCATTTTAACCATTTTTCAGTGTGCAGTTTTCAATGTTGTGCAACCATCTCCACTATCTAGTTCCAGAAATTTCTCTTTATCCCAAATGGAAACCTTGTATCTATTAGCGGTCACTTACCATTTCCCCCTTCGGTCTGCCCCTGTCAACCACTAATCCCCCTTCTGCCCGTAGGCCTAGTCTAGACATTTCATATAAATGGAGTTGTACAATATGTGGTCTTTCCTGGCTGGCATCTTCTTTCACCTAACATTATATTTTCAAAGTTCAATCATGCAACCATGGTATGGAATGAATCCGTAGTTTATTTCTTTTTATGATTGAATAATATTCTACATATACTATATGGATAGACCACATTTGCCTATTCTTCAGCTGATGGACATTTGGATTATTTTTAACCTTTTGACTATTGTGCTTAGTACTGCTGGGAGATTCTGCCCGAATCCATTTGTCAGGTCTTGAGGAAAGTTGTAAGCACCCCCCACACCTGCCCCCGGTGTCCCGCAAGGTTCTGAGCCTTTGCACAGGGTACCTCCCACTTGGCAGAAGTTGCCAGCTCCACTCCCACAAGGCTTCATTGGCTTCAATATCATCTTGGAGTCCCTCTTCTTCCATCCTATGTAAAGTAGTTCCTCCCCCTGCTAGTCTCTATCTCAGGTTCTTCCTTCATTGACATTCAATTTGTAATGAGGTGGTTACTTTTTTTTTTAATGCCTGCCTCTGCTATTAGAATGTCAGCTCTTTAATAGAGAACCTGTCCATTTAATTCACTGAGTTGTTCTCAGCATTAATGACACTGTCTGCCACATAGTATCTAATAAATACCTACTAACAGTTCATATTCAGCAAAATGGGCTTTTGAGACATTATCAGACCAGATACCTGCCTGTGTTTTATTTAAGCTCTGGGAGTCAAATAAGGTTTAGCTTAAATAACCACTTCAGTAGATTGCTAAAGGCTGTCCAAGGTATTGTGATGAGAGTTATTCTGAGGCTACAGCTTGGCTTAGAAGGAGCTAGAGGATGCAAAGCCTTTTAAGCCCGGTGTCCTCTTCCTAGAGAGTCCTTTCACAAATATTCACCTGGTCCACTCCCTAATCTCTTTTGAGTCTTTGCTTCTATGACCCTTCTTTTGTCAGACATACGCTAACTATTCTACTTCAAATTGGATAGAATCCTCTTATCTTACATTACTATTCCCTTTTTTTTTTGGAGTTAGAATCTCATTCTGTCGCCCAGGCTGGAGTGCAGTGGCATGCTCATGGCCATCCCAGCATCGACCTGCTGGGCTCCGGCAATCCTCCCACCTCAGCCTTCCAAGTAGCCAGAACTACAGGCTCACGCCACCACACCCAGCTAATTTTTGGATTTATTGTAGAGACGAGGTCTCACCATGTTGCCCAACCTGGTCTCAAACCAGGGGCTCAGGTACTCTTCTCACCTCAGCCTCTCAAAGTGCTGGGATTACAGACTTGAGTCACCACACCCAGCCTCCTTTTGGACTTAGTATTCTCCTTTAGATTTATCACCATCTGAAAAACCACTATGTCTATTGCCTGCCTCTCCATTGTGTATACCAAGTGTTCAATTAATATGAAGTGGATGAATGAGTAAAGAAATGAATGAAAAGACTTTTTTCCTAGGAGCAATGGGGAAATGCAGAAGTCTTTGAAAGATATTTTAGCAGAGGAGTGATCAGATTTACGATGTTTTATCTCTGAATACTATCAGCATCTTCTAGCTTATCCAAATTTCCAATAACTGCCCCACTCCCACTTACATATCTTCCTACAGTGTAGTAGTGCATTAGAACCAAGTATCTTTCTCTTCATCCAACTATTTATAAAGCAAATACACAAACATCCTTTGATTTTTTTAAAGGATTTACTCAAGTAAATATAGAAATCCAAACAGAGTTTAACAAATGAAAAATAGCTACAAATTTAAATACTACTACAGGTTAGGCACCTGTACTCCTGAGAATAATAGTTTCCTTCTATTTCTTATTTACAGCAAACCAGGATCTCTGCTAAGTACTTCACATGCTTCATTCTCAAAAAAGAAAGTGAGTTAAGAGCTGTCATTATATCCATTTTACAGATGAGGAAACTAGGTACATACAAATTAGGTGGCAGACTTGGGTCTCAACGATTTTGATCCATGATTCCAGAGAGCTTACCTAAGTTTTTCTTATTTCAGCTTAGGACCTATTGTGAGATACTCTCACAAGAAGCTGTGGGTTTGCTGAAAATCAATTAATCGAAGGCAAAGCTATAGTTGAAGTCAGATTTTTCTAGTGTCAAAATTTTTTCTCTTTCCACTATGCTATAACTTCTCCTTCAAAAGACAAAATACATAGAACATTTTATTATTATAAATATTAGCCTTAACTATTTCTGGTCTACATTGAAATGTGAATTACCTCTGATTCACTTGGGAATCCCCTACAGGCCCTTTGAATCAAGCCTACCGATTCCACTTTGGAATGCATACTAGATACACTTTTTCAGCCTCTGGCCAATGCTAAACGCAAGTTGGCACTACGGCCAGTCTGAAAATTCCTTAATCACATCTAGAATGAATGTGTGGGGCTTTATGTCTTCTGGCTTTGAGTTACTGAGTCTCAGCAGTGATTCTTGCTCTATTGGATTCTATTCTGGTCCCAAAATGTCGGGAGTATAATGTGCTTCTCTAGCTTGTCCCCAGATGTTTTTCTTCTGGGTTCCATCCTGCTCTGCTTTCAAAGATGTCTGTGATTCTGATTCCTTCAAGTCATATCTATCATGGGCTATCTCTACCTTTTCTGAGTGGATTGCCATGATCATTCTCTTTGGGTAATAGCAAATGGCATTGATTAAGGGTTGATCATTGTATAAACTATATCTCATTTAATTGCGACAACAATCCTAGAAGGCAGGTAGATGTTCTTCCTTGTATAGATGAGGAAATAAACATTTTGAAAAATTAATCCCAAAGTTACCCAGTAAATTAGGCTTAGAATGAACCCATGTTGGACTGCAAATCTGAAGTTAAAATTATTTTCATCCTTGGATGTTGCATTAGTTTTTTCTTGCTGATGAAAAAAAATTACCTTAAATTTAGCACCTTAGCACAACACCTGTTTCTTAATCTTATAGCTCTGTAGGACTCCAGTCTGGTACTAAGGTTTCCCTGATCAACTATAAGGTATCACCTGCGTGCACTCTCATCTGAAGTTCATTTCTGTTATGAGCAGAATTCAGTTCCTTGTGGTTGTAGGACAGAGTCTCCATATCCTCATTGACTATCCCTTATTGGGGATGCTTAGCTTTTGCTACTCATGCTTCTTGTCATATGGCTCCCATAGGTTTCTTGTCATATGGCTTTAAGCTGTTATCAGTGCATTGAATCTTTCTCATGCTTCTAATCTTCTAAATTCTTCTGATACCAGCCAGAAAACAAACAAACAAACTTTAAAGGATTCACGCCATGGGATTACATTAGACCAACCCAGGTAATCTCCCTTTTGTCATGGGAGTGATATCTCCTCATACCCAGAGATTCCATCCACTCTCAAAGGGGAGAGTGTTAATACAAGGATGAGGATTACTGAAGGTCATTCTTAGACTTGTGCTGACCACAGATGTAGACCTGAAACAAGGCCTAGTGTTTCACTGGCAGTCAGAGGGCCTGAAAGCCGTTGTTAATAGCCTGGTAGCTTTCCTGAAATCCACAAGCATCCTAACACCAATCAGGAGATTTCTCTTTTTAAAATTTCAATATCCCCCAGTTTCATGGGATTCTTTATTTTCTCTAAGGGTTGGCTGTGTTAAACAAGAATTGACATCAGCAACAAATAATTGCCTACTGTATACGATGATAAAGAAGGAGGTGAGGGAGAAATATAAGTCAACTTTTAAGTAGGTTTATAAATCTAGCCAGAAACTAGAAGTCAAAATTACTCCTCTTATCTTTTGGAAAGATACATTTACTAACCATACTTCTTCCGATAATTTTTGTATTCTTCTCGAGTGTCAAATAAACCACAAACTGCAAGAATGAAAGCTCCATGCTGGTGCCCACATCATGAAATTAAAGTTATCTGCAATGGCTACAACTAGCTGGTGCTGTGATTCAAAACTGAGGATATGAAGGTCTCCTCAACTGGAACAAAGGGCACTACTATCTATTAAAAGAAAGCTGCTAGGCTCTATTTTCCCATGCCCACCACAGCACATGACTTGAGAAAACACATCTGTCTCAGATTTTAATTAATGTCCCTGTGGGAGTACACTGAGAAGGCAGGCATTCTTTCTTGAAAGAATAGAAGGATCCCATAACACTCCAAAGCATAAGTCCATGTCCTAATGAAACACTTTAGCCAGTAGGAACTTTCTGTCTACCCTAGGATTTCCTTGTCATCTCTTAAACCTCCATAAGTTAAATGAAAAATTATAGCTGCTAGTTTTGTTTCTAGCTAGCTCTCCTCTGTGGCCTTTCCTGAGACCCCAAGAACTTCCAAAGTAGTTTGTTCTCAACTCTGTAAGAGACTGTGAATCTTTTTAGCTTATACTGTATTACCATTATTTTTCTTATAACTCCTACCAGACTGTGACTTTCTTGAGTGTGGAAACTGTGCCTGATTTTTTTATATATATACTAAATGTCTGACATATAATAATTAATAAAATATTTAGTGACCCACAAATAGTCAAATAGGTGTGTTCTCTGTTATTATTCCTATAGTGCTGTTTTATTTCTAGGTCTCCTTTAAGACCAATGTTCTCTCTTATCATAGAAATCTCCAGTACTACAGTATAATCTCAGTTTTAAAAAATAGAAGTATTCTCAGTATTTCTCTGAGAGGCAAGCTTAACATTCAAAAGTGCACATTTAATATAGTGGTCAGTTATGATCTCCTGAAAGACTGCAGCAAGAGTATTTGTAGAACAAGCTACAATCTCACTGCTGTAGTTTCTCCAGAGGGCACAACTGATGTAGTTCCACTCCTTCATTCACTATCCATTCTAGATGCCCCTTACCCTTGTCTTGTATGTCAGCTGTACAGAGTTGTTTGCCTGGTGGGATGACCCAGGCCTTAATCTTTAAGGCCTGAATGCTTAATTGTTCTATTCTTTTTCAAGTATATTTGCTGTAGTTGCCCATAAATAGTCATTACTAGGCATGGAAGTATGAAGACAGACATCCCCATGATTTCCATGGGCTCCAGACTTGCCGGCACAGTGTGGTAGTCACCCTTTCTCCTTATAGTGATAGAATAAGTTACCATTGTCAGTACAATAATGATCTTCCTGGCCTATTTCTCTATCAACATATGATGGAGTGATGAGACGGTAGATATAAGACCCAATTAAGTAAGACTCTTACTGTATTCCTAGAAATGAGGTTGTGCCCAATGCATTACTCGGTTCGATAACCTGGCAGAACCTAAGATTAAAGAAATGAAAGCAAAGATTCCACAAGTGGATCCCTGGGCATGAGAGTCAGAGTGGGGGCTCTCACTTTCACTCCTTGTTTCCAGAGCCATGGATTTTAGCTAAACAAGACAAAGAAACATCTGTTCAAAATATATACCCTATCTTGAATGATAACATCTCACCCCTGCAAGCATTGTCCCATAACTTGTGCTTGAGCAGAGTCTTCAGGTGCCAGTTCACTCTTCCATCATGCTATTTCTAGGTTAAAGGATACATAGTAAGGGCAGTAAACTCATAAAATGAGCCTGTAAACTAGAGGCAGTTTTGTGTGGGACCCAAACCAATGGATAAGACTTTCTGTATGCTTTCAGATGGTTGCAATGGGAAGAGTCATAGGAAAAGACTCACAGGAAAAGAGTCAAACCCATATTTGCAGTATGTGTCAATTCTGGTAAAGATGCATGACTTAAATGACTCTATACTCCAAGATCAAAAGGATTTTGATGTTGTGATCTGCCACCAAGGTGACTGCCTGTTCTCCCTGAGTCATTGTGCCTTGGTCTTTGCTGCTAGTAGACTTACATTTGTCAGTGACAATGGCTACAACATCCTTGGTGAGGGAGAGCATATGTTGATGAGACCATGAGTAACTCATGTACTTTCTACAATGACCACTCTATTGCACAAGCACTGGTGTCAAGAAAAGAATATGGTTGACATTCTAAGCATAGGTCATACTGTCTTCTTGCACTGGATATTCTCTGGTAGCATTAAATGTGAGAAATCTGTACATTCTGACAACTACTTCCTATCCTCTTCTTGCTGATATACATTAGACAAATCATGAAATTACTTTGGCTCAAGAATTTGTTTTAAAGAGCTTGACTTGTGCTTTTTCTCTCAGAATTTGACTGAGACCTGACCCTAATTATCAGTCAAAAGATAATGAGGGATAGTTAGGTTGAGTACTGAAATGAAAAAGAGTGATCTTATGAGGCATCTACTCAAAGTGAAATTTTTTTAAGTTTTTATTTTAGAAAGGTAAGGTATAAGTGAGGATTAACTACCCATGTAGGCTGCATTCAGGTGAAGTTTGGGCTTCTAACTGGCCCTCACTTGCCCTGGTAATAAACCAACCCTTTGTGCTGTCATGTGTTCTCCACCTTCCTCTCTCCCTTCCTCCCCAGTGACTGCCAATTCCTTCTTTGTGCTAATGTGACTAGTGTTTAAGACTCACTTATGAATGAGAACATGTGATATTCAGATCTTTGATTATGTAATAGTTTACTTAGTATGATGATCTCCCACTCCTTTCAATTTGCTGCAAAGTCATGATTTCATTCTTCTTTATAGCTGTGTAATATTTCACCATGCATATGTGCACATTTTCTTTACACAGTCCACTTTCTATGGGCAGTAACATGATTCCATGTTTTTGCTATTGTGAATAGTGCAACAATAAACTTGAGTGTGCAGGTGTCTTTTTTGGAGAATAATTTATGTTCCTCCAGGTATATTCCCAGGAGAGGGATTGCTGGATAGTATGGAAGGTCAATTTTTAGTTATCTTAGGAATTGCCATGCCTCTTTCCGTAGAGGTTGAACTAACTTGCCTGCCTACCAATGGTGTAGAAGCATTCCCTTTTCTCTGCACCTGAGCCAGCATCTGTTGATTTTTGACTTATTAATGATAGCCATCCTTACTGGAGTTAGGTGATATCTCATGGTAGTTTTAATTTGCATTTCTCTGATGATTAGAGAAGCTGAGATGTTTTCATGTATCTTTTGACTACTTATGTGTCACCTTTTGAGAAGTGTCTGTTCGTGTCTTTCTGCCCACTTTTTAATGGGTTTGTTTTCCTTTCATTTCATTTGAGTTCCTTGTAGATCCTGAATACTAGGACTTTTTCAGATACATAACTTGCAAATATTTTTTCCCATTCTGCAGGTTGTCTCTTTACTTTCTTGATGGTTTCTTTTGCTCTTGAATTTTGCTGCTTTTTCTGCATCTAATGATATTATCATGTGATTCTTGGTTTTGCATCTGTAGATGTGCTGAATTACATCTTTGGTCTTGTGAATGTTGAACTGGCCCTGTCTAGGTGAAATGATTACATTATCTCCAAGGAAAGGAAGGCTACTCTCTTCTGGAAAAGATGCAGGTTCTTCTTTACTGGCCAAAGATGTTAAGAGAGTCTGGGATTTCAAAATGCTCAGATTCGTTTACTTAACTATTATCATCCCAGATCTCCTGGTTCTGCTTTTTTTGAAGATGCCCTGACTTTGGCATTGGAGACCTACAGGTATTGTTTAAGTATCTGCTTTATAGCTCAGTCACATTTATAATCATTTCCTGGGTCTGATTTTCATCACAGTTGTCCACTACGCCTGCAGGAGATAAGACTGTCCTATAGAGTTGTCACAGAATCCTTCTGTTTTCAGGTTATTCCTTAAGTTTAACTTGATTCTCTTGAGTCTTTCTCGTTTTTAAGTAGGTCTCAAATTCTATCAAAAGGAGTCACCTCATTTTACAATCTTCATTAATCATCTTGCTCCTATACCTAATAAGGACTACAACTTCTTGGTTTCTAAACTGTATTGCTTTCCCTCCAACAGTATTGCTCCAATTATCCACAGGTAAAAACTTAAGTTGTTGCAATGCATACATTCTGAATACCAGCAATGGTTTCTTACTGTTTTCAGAAAAGAAAGCAATATAATTTTGAAGTCTTATTGTCGGTAATCATTTCTGGGTTTAGCTGAGTCTGTATAAAGCAGAGGATGAGGCAAGAATTAAGTGACAATATTTTATTTTTATAAAGCAAACCTGGAGATAATAGGATGAGGAAGAAAATGTGGAAAGAGGCAAGGAACTACAAGACACAATGCAATGCATTAGATCTCAGTGGCTATCTTTTCCTAGCAAACTAGGAAGACACACAGCAGCTTGTTGTCAGATGCGGTTACTTGGTTTTGGGAACTTCTTTGAAAGGTTCACAATGAAAATGTTCACCTCAGAGAATCCACAAAAGATCAATGAGATAGAATAACCTGAGTAGCTCCCATTTGACTTTCATTTGTCATTGCTCTTGGCTTGCCCCATTGCACTAGAAAATTCTTGCAGTAAATATAAGTCACAGCCTCTTCTTTGCAGAAATAGCTAACCCTGACAGTGACCAAATGTTTGGAAGACATCTAAGACAGTAGGAGAGCATGGTACAAAATAGATAGAGATAACAATTCCTGGTGATATCAGATAAGAAGTCTGTAATATCTGTGCCTCAGATAGGAAATGATACAAAACAGATAACAGCTATTAGGGTCTATGGTTTCTTGATAAACAAGGTGCAATAGGACTACAGCTTGGGTAACCTCAGTGGGACCAGGTCTGGTTCAGTGGAAAGATGGTGATTAAAATTGGACACAATTGCCAGGCTCAGTGGCTCAGCCTGTAATCCAGTGCCTTTGGGAGGCTGAGGTGAGTGGATTGCCTGAGCCCACGGGTTCGAGACCCGCCTGGGCAGCGAGACCTCATCTCTACAATAAATCAAAAAATCAGCCGGGTGTGGTAGCGCACGCCTGTAATTCCGGCTACTCGGAAGGCTGAGGCGGAAGGATCACCAGAGCCTAGCAGCTCGAGGCTGCGGTTCCGGTCACCGCACTCCAGTCTGGGTGACAGAGTGAGACTCCGACTCAAAAAAAAAAAAAAAAAAAAATTTTGACACAATTACATTTTCTTGTTTTATTCAACACTAAATATACAAAGTAGGGTCTTGGGAAAGCAGGAAGTCTGAACACAAGTTTTCCATTTCTGTTCAGCTAGGAATCTGAACTCAAGTTTTCCATACCTGGTCAGAAAGAGGAGTAAAGCAACAGTTGTTCGAGTTCATTGAATGACTCTTGAAGATTGAAGTTGTCCAGCAATTATCAGAGCCTAGATTTTATTTATGTATTTCTCATTTAATCTAGTGTTGTAAAGTGTGATCTGCTGATTAAACTTCTTAACATATCTTTGAAGTAAGAGCATCTGTCCATATTATAGATAACCTTAGAAGTAAATCCCACATTCCATGAAACTAATGACCTTGGGATATCAAAGAAGATTACACAGGCTAAACTTTCCCTTTTTAAGTGTAGACAGATGAGAATATTTCAGCAGGATGTCTTTCTCCCATACTTTTCCTTTAAATGAAATCTTTAACACTGAATTTTATCATCTATATTATTGTAGAAGTGATCAATATTCTTTCTCTCTTGGAATGAGTAATTTTCAGGGATCCTGAGACTGCCGGTCTCCCTGTCAATGTCTCTGAGAGCTAATATGATGTAGCTACAAGGACCATAGCACTGAAGACAAGGACACAAAGAGTACTAATCACAGCTCTGCCACTAACTCAGGGTGTGTCCTTGAACAAATCACTTCCTTTTGTAGGTCACAATTTTCTCATCTATCAAAGGAGGAGGCTCAGTGAAGAATTAGTAATCTTAATGTAAGGCTTAAAGATCCTTCAATTCAAAGAGTAATTTGAAGTTTAGGTTTCCCTGATACCTACATTAACTTCAACAAAGATTAGACTTTCTGGATCGTAAGTATTGTTAATGTCATGGATGTGAAGAAAGTAATTGTTAACTTTGTTGAGATTTGTGAACTCTTCCACGTTTACTTCCAGTACCTTTGAGAAAATCTGAAAGAACTCGTTTGCATATTCTATCTGATTTTGGCCTGAGCAGTTGGAGATGTGTCTCTCAGATGGACAAATCACCTCATTCTCATAAGTGGGTCAGTCCCTGTTGCTCCTCTTTGGGAATAGCCTTTCTGCTTAAGAATGTTTTAAGAAGGTAATGAGAACTATTCAATACCTTGTGTCTTTCACACTCTGCCTCCCAGGTCCAATGGACCTTTAGCAAGTGCCCAATCTGAGAGAGAAACAGGGGTTACTAAGGCATTTTGCCAAAAAGTATACATTTTGATTCAGTAATTAGTACTTCTCGATTTTTTATTATTCTCACTATGGCTGGTTGAATGGAAATTCTTCATATGCTTTATGGTTACCCAATGGCTTTTCTTCTTTTTTTTTTCACAGACCCTAATATATAAAACATAGCAAGATATAAAAAGGTCCCTCAGGCAGTTTAACTCTTAATATATTGGTGAAAAATGCTTCAAAGTTGGCAAAAGACCAACTTCTAGAGTCCTTAAGAATATTACTTGAAGGAGAGAACTTTTGTGATATTACATGTTACAAACTCTAAGCAAACGTCAACAGCATGATATGTCTCTCATAAACCTTTTCTCTTGCTGTTGTTATCACCATCATCATTATCCTCAGGAGCAATATCAGTACCAGAGTTGGCATTCTACTTTACGCAACTCTTTTTCCACATCCCCACTGGAATTCGAAGGGTTGAACTTAGCACATATGAAGTGTGGGGTGCCATCTGCTTCTTCTCCGTATTTACTCTCCATCTTTCTACATCATGTGATCCAGGAGACTGACCTGTGTGAACTATGTTAATTGGACAATAAAGAACACCAGCATGAAGCAAGAGAGCAAGAGCAAAGTGAGACTGAGTGTGTATTGCCCTGTTACCTCCTTGTGGGGTTGTGGGTTGGTTAGTCACTATCAACCAAAGGTCTCATCCCTCATCAAGCAGTTTTCTTCACACAACTATCTCTGTCTCCAGTTTTAGTGTGCCATGCTATTCCTGCCAGGACTCTGCCAATACACAATTTCTCCAGGCTATTTACTTCATGAAGACTGGACCGTCTGTTGCGTGTTCTGTGTTGCTATATCCCCATACCTGGAAGAAAGCCTGGTATATATCAGGTACTTAAGAAACACTTGTTGAGTGACTAACTGCTTTCTAAATAGAGCTTTAGCACATATTTTATGGGGCTAATGGCTTTTACAGTATTAAAATCTCTCTTTAAGAAAAAAATATATATATACAAATATCATGCTATTACAAAGTTTACAAAATATGTGACATTATTTCCAAGGCTCATCCCAAGACCCTGAATAAGTCCCACGCAAATTAAGGGCTCTATCTTCAATCTGCCTTTTGACTCTCTACTCAAAATTTCAAGGAATCCTTCAGTTGCCTACAGAAGTGTAACTCATAAAGCGTAGAACTGGGAGTCAGATACACATAGGTGGGACTTCCACTTCTTTGCTTACAAGCCATGCATTTCGATAGGACACAATTTCCAAGAGCCTTGGTCTACCTCTTCTATCATAGAGTAATAATAAGTCTTCCTTCAGGGCACTTGTGGTGGGGATTACCTGAGATAATAATAGAAAGGGCCTGGTATTGAAGAGGCTTTTGGTGATTGTTCAATCTTGCCATGGTGAAGGCAAGAAGAAGCCTCCCTTTCAGCTCTCCCCTGGCCTGCTTCCCATCTGTTAGAACCTGTGATTTCCCTGGTGAATATTCTGAAACAAGTCTAAGAAGCTGCTACTTCACGATCAGACCGTTGTCCTGTTCACACCAAGTCCTGGGGGCAATATTTGCATAATGAAAAGTCCAGCAGTTAGCACAGTTCGCCTGCTGCCAAATACCCAGCACCGCTTGCTGAAGATTCCTTTATGTCATCAGTCATAACTCAGCCAGATCTCTGAGGCGCCATTTAGAGGCTCCAAACAAGTTTTCCATTGTTTTCTCAGAGGATAAATTTCCCTCATACTTCATTTTCTAAGTGATCCTTAAAGACATGTCAGTGACCTTCTACATAAACATTTTATTATAGGGTTTAGAAAGTCATAATTTAGAGCTTGGATTTTTTTTTAATTCTATGTGTTCTGCTATTAATGTTTCCTCTTCCAGTTACTCAAATTTGAATTACACCCAAATCCTTGCTTAAACAATGCAAACTCTACGAAGACAGGAATGTTTGTCTTATTCATCATTGTGTTCTTAGAATAGAGCATAGTACCTGGCATGCAATAGACAATAAACCTTTTTGAAATAATAAATGGATGATTGAGTACAACATGAAGAATGGAATATCAGAGAATGATCTGGAGGATATGACTTGAAGATAAACTAAAAAATCCAGTATATGAAACATTTTTTAGACTACATATCTACAATAGTTAAATACCTTGTGAGGGAATGAGTACTTCATGACTGAAGATTCTAAGGTAGAAACGGGTGAACACCTGTCAGGAATTCTAGAGAGAAAAATACTACACTGAATCAAAGATAAACGTTGCCAACTCTGAGAATATTATTGATTTCTATGAGGATTTCATAAATTCATACTGCCTGCTAGGTAGTGATTTGTGGCAATTTGGGTACTTAATTGACCTTGGAGCTGATTCCAGTTTTATTTTACTAGCTATGGTACCTTGACCATGTTAAATCCTCTCAGCCTCAGTTTCTGCATCTATCGAGCAAACACAATACAGAATTGACAGGATTATTATAGATTAAATGAGATAATAAATTCAAGAGCCCTCAAGAACCACCCTAAGTATCAATTAGCTGTTCAACACATGCTAAGTCTCTTCTCTATCCTCATACCTCAAATTCACTTTCTTAGCATAATGGTAGAATATTTGAGAAATTCTCAAGAGTACAATGCAGGGAAGAGATAGGGACTACAATTTGGAAGATCTAGTCTCTCAGTCTGTCATGGCCCTAGCCACCTGTGTACCTTTCAGCAAGTTATATCATCTGTGGCCTCCTACTCTTCAGCTATAACACGAAGGCCCTAGATTAAATATTTCCTTAGATGCCCTAAAGACATGGTATTTCTTCAGAAAGCTCAACTGTTCTATACTTTGACATTCCTTAAATACTAAGAATACTATTAGATGGGAAAACCTGCTTGCCCTGTTGGATTTTCTGACCACTATAGACAGGATCCTAGCATGTAGCTGAATCTGATTTGGTCTCATGATTATATTATTGTGTGCTTTGAGGTTTGTGAAATGTGATAAGCCATGCGTAGTTCATTAGCCATAATCAACCTGTCTTGGCAGGTAGCCTCTCTGAGGCAGACCTCTTTCACAATAACTTCATTTTTTCCTAGAATGAGACAGAAGAAGTAATACACTGCCTCTATTAGGATGATGTTTAAATTTTTCAAAAGGGAATATTCTTAACATGGGCCTGGTAGTCCTCCTGCTGCTACACAATGGGGCTCTCCAGTCTTCTTCTCTAAGCCCTCCCTCAAAGGCCCAGAAAAGTCATTCTCTGCTAAACATGGACTTCCTTAACCATGGGGGGGGGGGGGGAAACAGAGCATTTTAGCCTCCTGCCCAGAAACCCCGCAGTGCACTGGTGTGTCTTCCTAAAATTTGATTAGTTCTTCAAATAAAGAGCCTAATACCTCATCATCATATCTTTCTCCCCCAGGAATAATTTTCAATACTAATAACATGAATAATAAAGCATAACATTAATGTGGTGTGAGCTATTCAGTAGAGATGAAGAGTAAGGGTCAAGAAAAGACTCCTTTTTGCCTCTAACTAGGAAATTAAACTGCCCTCTCAGTTCTGGTTATGAAGGGAAGAAAAAGATTTCACTCAACTGTAAAGGCAAAAGATTTGATTGATAGAGCTGTTATCCTTGGTTAGCTTTATAATGACTTCGCTTGTATGAGTTGATCTTAAGAAAAATTGATTTAGAAAATATGTCTCTGCCTTTGTATTTAAGTTAAAGCTTCGCTCCCTCCATCCCCATAACACTTTCTCATTGTACTTTTCGCCATTAATGAGTAGTATTCAGTTTCCGGATGATTTCAGCCCTCAATTTGCAGATTCACAGTCAGATCCAGGTTGTGTTAAGTTTAAAATGTTCTTACCCAGAGGTTTCAATGAGAAACACATGTTTCTGCCACTTTTTTGACCCTAAGTAACTCCAGAGTCTGCTGTGCTGAAACTTGTCAGGTACTTGCTGCAGATCCAGGCGACCTCAGCTCATAGGATTCATTTGGATACCTCTATAGCTTTGATCCAAAAGGCACAGAAATATCACAAACTAAAAAGAAAGGAAAGAGAGAGAGCCATAATAGGGAGACCACCTTTCAAAAAAAAGGCTCCCCCAAAACAATCCCAAACTAGACATCAGAGTGCTTGAGTTTTGGAATCAACACATGCCGACTAAACCCCCACTAGTAAACTGGAACCAGTTCACATTATTTCAACACCAAATCTATATTCCAAGGCAGTCATTATTAACTCTACAATGAGAGGACTGAATCTAAGAAAGGATACATGACTTTCTTCAGGGTCACAAAATTGTTTCAGAGTTGAAATTTGAATGTGTATCACCAGACTTAGGTTTCTGTCCTTTTTACCATGTTGTGGTATTGCCCCAGTAAGGTTAGAATCCCAGATCTACTAGTCAGTAGCTGTGTGTCCTTGGTAAAATAAAGGCGAATGGACTTCAGGACTGCCTTGTTTCCATAATGTGCTAAGGAGGAAGAATTCCCTGCCTATTTGGTATGAAAAGAATTGTTATTAACTGCCTCTCAGAACTAAAAGAACAGCATTAAAACTGATTGACCAAGATCAAAATCACTAACCATTAAGTGAAAAGTGCCTTGCACTCACTAAGATTCAATTTTTCAGATGATCATGGTAGCCCATAGCTTTCAGGATAAAGTTCAAACTTCTTACTTTTAGCCCACAAGATCCCTCTCCACAGTATTGCCCACCACCCCAGCCAGTAATTATAATTTCACAGTACATATGCCACGCCCTTGCCTAGAGGGTTGTTTCCTCTTTGTTCATTCAGCTAACTCGTACCCTTAAAAACCAGCTCTAAGGCCTCCTCTTCTGAGAAGCCTACCTTGACTCAAACTTATTTGCGTTGCCTCTCCTTTGTGTCCCCATGCAGACCATTAAGACCTTGCTCTTGGCAATGCTTCAAAATGGCCGATTTGACATGCTTTACCCAGGACCGGACTACTACATTGAATTTATCTTGTATCATGAGTGTCTGTCTCAGTACCTACCTGAAGCATAAAAAAGAGATTAATAAATGATCCTGAATGAGTGTAAATGATTAAGACAAGATTGAGCAGGAAATGGCAAAAAAATGGAAAATAATTTTTATTTTTGAGAGACCAAACTTTTTCAATCACAGTTTTACCTACCTGCACAATTTTACATATTGCTCCCTGTTACCCCCTTCTCCCTCTTCCCATCTTATAATCAAAGTAATATTATCTAAATCTATTCTAGAATTATATTTGATATGTTAAAGCTTAACCTTATGCTTTCAACTTTCATTGACAAATGATATGAAGCATTACTCTAAAAACTCACTACTGCTTATGAATTCCCACACTAGCGTTTAGTCCTAGGAAAGCTTAATTTTCCCTAATGAATTTGTATTCTTTCTCCTCTTTGACATTGTAAGCCACATAATTGAGTGTAATTTAATTTTCACTTTAGCTTCTAGGAACTTCAGAGCCAAATTTCTTATCCAACTCTCTAAACCCTCTGATTTGCATATTTTTATTTTATTTTCTGGTCTAGTTCAATTCAGCCCTTATTTTGTCTATTGAATGGCTCTAGAGGCTTGGTGCACATCAATTAAAAAACAGAAATAAAATTCTGTCTTCATGGAACTTAACCAGTTTGGAGGTATAATTTTTATGTACATCATACAAATCAGTTCCAGAATTAATGCAGTACATATGACCTAAAGTTGATGCTTATATTAATTAAATATCTGGCTTCTTTTTTTAATGCATTCATCATAAATACAGCACTAATTTAAATGTTATAAATGCTGACTTTTGCAGATGTAAAATGTATTAGAAAAACATAAAATGCTGATGGAATTAGAATCAACTCATTTCTGACTTAAATAATGGTAATAGAAAGTTTATAGACAGCTTCAATAATCCCTAATCAGCATTTTGTAACACATTAGCAGTTGGTGTCTAGAGTCTGACATTTGCTGTGAATGAGTGCCTGACAGCTTTTGTTGTAAGTTTGGACAGCTTTTGCTTAGTTATCCATTCCAAGATGCCCTACACAGTGTCAGTGTGAATCTCCCAACCCACCCCAGAGCTTACCCTCCCCACCCAATACTAACTACCCTGGAAGGTTCCTAGCTATGGGTCAGATATGACTTGTATTGTGCTTGTGAGGACTTCCCCTGAGATGCCCTTGCCCATCTTCCAAAAGATCTAGATAGCTTTATAATATCCTTTTTACTCAGGACCTTATAAAGACAGCAAAAGCATAAGTTGAGAGCTGAGTCTACTTCATGGACTAAGAATATATAGTTTGTGATATGATTAACCAAAGCATAATATATATTCAATTATACATACTATACAATGGAAACTTCCCCAAAGGATTAGTGAAAACCTTGAGAGTGAAATGGCGAAGTGAATGAGATCTATCTCTTTCCCTGTCATGGTCTAAGTTCTTCTCTTCATATGGGCCTTAGGATCTCACACTGCTCTTGTACCACATTGCCTGTTCTGTCAGAGTGTCTGTCCAATGGAGCTGAAAATTGCCCCCACTGTGGAGAAAAATGGAAATCTATTTATGAAACCTGACTCCACTTACCCCGTTGCTGTTTAATTACTTCACTCTCATTACCATACAGGCTATGCAAATAGCAATGATGTCTTATCCAGTCTAGTTTGCCAAGCAAGAATTTAATGAAATAATACTGGGTATGCAAAATGGGCAGAAAGTGACGATAGAATATGGTTAGAAGCAATGGCAAAGATGTGGTTCTGGTATTTGGTCACCCCAATTGTGTGACTAAAGGATATGGTCACACTTTGAACCAAAGAGTTCCATTTATCTTTGTTTTTTATGTATTGATGGGGGAATGTGATTTTTATACTATTAAGTAGTGACCTCCCCACTTCACCACTTAAGTATCTGATTTCATTTTTTTTTCTAAATATACCACATTTCCAATAGTTTATATTATTTTCTTTTCAGACAGTTGGTGGCAAAATGTGATACACCAATGTATTGATAAAAGTTACAACATCAATAAATTGCAATGGCATTTAATAGGTGAAAGAATTCAGTCTCAAAAGACTATATACTGTGTGAATCCATATGTAGAATATTTAGAAAATGGAAAAACTATAGGAATGAAAGAAAAAAATCAGTGGTTACCTGGGTTGGAAGAGAAAGAGCAGATTTGCCTAGAAAAAAACAATGTGACGGAATTTTGGCAGAGAGGAATCATCTTTTAGAATAATCATTTTAGGAATGTTTACACGTACTTATAAAAACTCACTGAATTATACACAACTAGGAGTGAATTTTATTTTCTGTAAAATAATAAATAAATGTTAAAGACCATGTGATTTATTTTCATGGTATGATGTAAAATAACTTTGGCTAGGTATCTAATAATTATGGATTTGCTACATGACTTAAGATACTACATACTTATAACATCCTTAGTTATTAGCCTTTGGATCCACAATGTCAAAGGCAATACTAGAATTTTGCTAAGATAGAGTCAAGTATTTAAATAACATACAATCATAGACTCCAAGAGAGTAATTCACCGTATTAGCAGAATAACAACAGCAACAACAACAACAAAAACCGCATAGCCACATCAATAGACTCTGAAAAATTATCTAAATATCTAACAACTAACCCTGATTTAAAAAACTAGTTATAGAGGAGAATAGTCTCAAGCTGATGAAAGCTACAAAAAAATCTAAAAAGTCTAAAGCTAACATTGCACTTAATGATAAAAGATGGAATGCTTTCCTCCAAAATGAGGAACAAGTCAAGGATGTCTGTTTTTTGTTTTTTTTTTTTTTGAGTTGGAGTCTCACTCTGTCGC
>NW_007260533.1:3828-15509 GCF_000164805.1 Carlito syrichta | reverse complement strand
TCCCGGCCACCGCAGCCTCGACCTGTTGGGCTCCGGAGATCCTTCCGCCTCAGCCTTCCAAGTAGCTGGAACTATAGGCGCGCACTACCATGCCCGGCTAATTTTTGATTTATTGTAGAGACGAGGTCTCGCCAAGTTGCCCAGGTGGGTCTCTAACCCGCGGGCTCAGGCAATCCACTCACCTCAGCCTCCCAAGATGCGGGATTACCAGCTGAGCCACTGAGCCCGGCAAGGATGTCTGTTCTTAAATTTCTATTCAAATTCCTGTTGGAGGTTCTAGCCAGGGATACAAGGGAACTTTGAAGAATGACAGAAATTGCATGATCTTGATTGTGATTATTTTCCCATGCGTATATACATACATACATCAAAGCTTATCAGATTATACCCCTCAATGTGTGTAGCTTATTTTGTCAGTTATACATCAATAAAACTTTTCTTTCAACAGCACTTAAGCACGGAGCTCCCCCCACTAGTAAGCAAAGCCTAATCAAGTTCTTGGACTCCCCACAGTCTGTCAGTTCTTTTTCTTGGAAGTAGCCAGGAACTTCCTGGGTAGCCTGGTGTTTGAGAGGTAGCTAAACATTCCCTCCTGACAAATAAAACAAAGCAAATCAGAAAGCCTGTTCACTGGAAGCAGAGAAACTATAGGTTCTAATTTCACTGAGAGGTAGGAAAGTATAATATAAAAGACAAAGGTTTTAGCATAACAGATTTGAAATCAAATTATAAATTTACCAATTCTTGTTTCTGTAACTTAGATATATTGATTACACTTTCTGAGCTTCAGTTCCTGCTCTGTCAAATGAGAATACTTTTTTTTTTCCTAAAGGGCGCTGTGAGGAACAAATAAATTACTCTGTTATGTGCCTTATATATACTAGGCAGTCAATAAATTTTGAGTAAGTTCCCCTTTCCTTTTCCCAAGTCTTTTAAGTCTTTTCAGCTTTTATTTTTTCTTCTAAAAGTCTTGCAGATAGTTATGCAACTATTTAACAAGTATATTCTATCAGCCCCAGAGTCAGACAGTGGGTATCACAGAAGAATCAGGCATGGTTCTTATCTAGGAATAGCCACATTCTAGTAGGGAAGAGCAATATATAAAAAATGTTTTGTGACAATTCTACAATCAGTCTGTTCTAGAAAGAATAGAACCACACAGGTAGAGTGACTAATTTTGCTTAGTCAGCTCAGGCAAGGCAATTCAGCTAAGGAGCAAAACACAGGTCCTGAAAGATGAGTAAGAGTTCAATCAGGTTTATGTGAATTCCAAACTGAAAAAAAATAGAAGCTATACATTGCACTTATAGCCATAACTAATAAAGTAATTTCTATAGCTCATACTTCATGATGTAATTCTGAATGCACATGCACTGAAATTTCAGGGACTTCTAGAGCAAGTGTTTAACTGCATAGCAATCTGCCCAGAAACTCACGGGCCCATTCAAAGAGGCCTGGGCATTCTACATGGCCTGTTCAGCCCTTGATCTTGCCCAGGCTGTGGAGGAAAGGACACAGAAGTGGTCCAGATTTTAGGCAATCTAATCCTAGAAAAATGTTGTCCCCCGTAAAGACAATTTCCACACAGAGTCTGTGTCTATCATAGCATTTACATCAGCTAAAGGAATCATTAGAGAAGCTGCAGGCCCCTCGGATTTGTCAGATATGATTTTTTCCCAACTATTTTCAGAGTGAATGAAGCAAATTATCTGCCTGTAGTGAAATTTCTGAGCACGTTAGAGAAAGTTACCACATAATCATACCACAACCAGCAAATCTGAAACATCTAGAGATACTTTTGAAATAGACATGTGAAACTATATAGTGATCAAGGTAGTAATTTGCTCCTGAACTAGACAAATTGGTGTGACTTAGAGCCACAGACAGCAAGCTGGTTCATTTCTATTACTATTCATGCATCACCTTTCTTGAAGACTACTGCAATATGCTAACTTGATTTGAAGTTGCCTGGATGTGAGATGTATTCGTGGTAGTCTGCAAGTACCAGATTCTTAATTTTAAGACTTGTACTTCTTTCACTACAACATGCTGCTTCTGAGAGAATGAGCATAGCATTTTTCCTAAGCCTAAACCTAAAAAGTTTAGGAGGGGACCTTGAGCATATGGAACCCCAAATTGCCAAATTTTGATAGGAGGAGAGACTAAAGATTAGGAGATTGAGTACTGGATAAGTGATGATGAAGTTTTCTACCAAAAAGAAACCTAGTAACCAGAAGGAGCTAAAAGGAAGCCAAAGGAACTAATTATGTGTTTGATAGATAGAATGTTAGTTAATTAAAGCCAGTGATTGCTATTAATATTACTTAATTAAAGCCAGTGATTGCTATTAATATTAATTTTAATTTTTATTCATTTAGGATGACATTGGTTATGGGTTTGTCATATATTGCATTTATTATTTTGAGGAATGTTCCTTCTATGCCTAATTTGCTGAGGGCTTTTATCACGAAGGAATGTTGGATTTTATAAAATGCTTTTACTGTGTCTATTGAAATCATCACATGATTTTTTTCATTATATTTATGTAATGGATCACATTTATTGACTTGTGTAGTTGATCTACCCTTGCATCCCTGAGATAAAATCCACTTGGTCATGGTGCATAATTTTTTTTTAAATATGTTGTTGAATTCTGTTTGCTAATATTTTCTTGAGGATTCTGCATCTATGTTGATAAGGGATATTGGTCTGTAGTTTTTTTGTTTCCTTGTTTTTTTATGTGTCTTTTCCTGGCTTTGGTATTAAAGTAATATTGGCCTTATAGAATGAGTTAGGAAGAATTTCTTTCTCTTCAATCTTGTGGAATAGCTTCAGTAAAATTGGTGCTAGTAATTATTTGAAGATCTAATAGAATTCAGCTGTGAGTCCATCAGGTCCTGGATTTTTGTTGTTGATGGGAGACTTCTAATTACTATTTCAGTCTTCTATTTGTTATTAGTCTGTTAAGGGTTTTTATATCTTCCTTGCGTGTTTCCAAGAATTTATCCATTTCCTCTAGGTTGTCTTGTTTATTTAAAAGAGGCGTTTAGCCGGGTTCGGTGGCTCAGCCTGTAATCCTGCGCCTTTGGGAGGCTGAGGTGAGTGGATTGCCTGAGCCCGAGGGTTCGAGACCCGCCTGGGCAGGCGAGACCTCATCTCTACAATAAATCAAAAAATTAGCTGGGCGTGGTAGCGCGCGCCTGTAATTCCGGCTACTCGGAAGGCTGAGGCGGAAGATCGCCGAGCCCAGCAGGCGAGGCTGCGTGGCCGGGAGCGGCCACTGCACTCCAGTCTGGGCGATACAGTGAGACTCCAACTCAAAAAAAAAAGAAGCGTTCATAGTAGTCTTGGATGATCTTTCGAGTTTCCATCATATCAGTTGTAATGTCCCCTTTGTTATTTCTGATTGAGCTAATTTGAGTCTTCTCTCCTAATTTCTTAGTTAATCTAGCTAGTGGTCTATCAATTTTGATTATATTTTTAAAGTACCAACATTTTGTTTCATTGAGACTTTTTTCAATTTCAATTTCATTTAGTTCCATTCTGATCTTTATTATTTCTTTTCTTCTGCTAGACTTGGGTTTTATTTTAGGTTTGATGTGTTTTTCTAGTTCCTTGAGGTGTGATGTTTGGTTGTCAATATGCGATCCTTCAGTCTTATTAATGTTGGTCTTAGGCACTAAAATGTTCCTCTTTACACAGTGTTAGCTGTGTCCCAAAGGTCTTGAAAATTTGTTTTATTTATTGTCATTCTTTTCAAGGAATTTTTTAATTTTCATCTTGATTTTGTTGTTGACCCAAGGATCATTCAGGAGCAGATTGTTTAACTTCTATGTTTTTATTTGGCTCCACAAATTCTTCTTGGAGTTAATTTCTACTTTTATTCAACTGTGTTCTGAGAAGTTATTTGATATGATTTGTATTTCTTTGAATTTACTTAGACTTGACTTGTGGCCTATCATAAGGTCTATCTTGGAGAGTGTTCCATGTGCTGATGAGAAAAATATATATTCTCTAGTTCTGTAGATGACTGTTAGTTCCATTTCCTCTAGAGTCCTGTTTGACTCCAATGTTTCTTCATTGATTTTTCTCCCTTGATGATCTGTCTATTGCTGCCATTGAAGTGTTGAAGTCTTCCTCTATTATCATATTGCTGTCAATCTCTTTTTTTAGGTCTAGTAGAATTTATTTTATAAATCCGGGGGCGCTTGTGTTAGGCAGATATATATTTTAAATTGTTATATTTTCTCATTGGATTAATCCCTTTATCATTATATATTAGCCATCTTCGTCTTTTTGTACTGTTGTTAATTTAAAATTTGTTTTATCTGATGTGAGAATGGCTGCTTCTGCTCCTTTACAGTTTCCATTTCTGTGGAATGCTTCTCTTCACACCTTTGCCTTGAGTCTTTGTGAGTTAAGTGGTCTCTTGAAGGCAGCAGATATTTGGGTATTTGTTTTGTTTTGTTTTGTTATGTTTTGTTATCCATTCTGCCAGTCTATATCTTTTCAGTGGGGCATCAAGGCCATTTATGTTTGGAGTTAATAATGATAGGTAAGGGACTATTCCATTCATCATACTAGTTATTATCTGGTTGCTTTATTTATTTATTTTCTCTATTGTGTTGGTAGTTCCATAAGACCTGTGAACTTTATCATTTCCAGCATTTTTCTACAGGTATATTTTGACCTTTTGCTTCAGCATTTAGGACTCCTTTGAGTATTTCTTGTAGAGCCAGTCTAGTGGTGACAAATTCCTTCAGTGTTTGCTTGTCTGTGAAGGACTTTATTTTTCCTTCATTTATGAAACTTAGTTTTGTGAGATACAAAAGCCTTGGCTCACAGTTATTCTGTTTGAGATTAAATATAGGGTCCCAAACCCTTCTGGCTTATAGGGCTTCTTCTGAGAAGTCTGCTGTTAAACTAATAGGTTTACCTTGGTAAGTTATTTGATGCTTTTGTCTCACTTCTCTTAAAATTTTTTCCTTCACTTTACCTTTGCATAGCCAGATGTTTATATGCCTTGGGGATGACTTTTTTGCAATGAGTCTTCTTGGGGTTCTTTGGTCTTCTTGTATTTTGATGTTTAGATCTCTGACAAGGCCAGGGAAGTTTTTCTCCATTATTCCCCCAAATAGGTTTCCCAAACCTGCTGCTGTCTCTTCTTTGTCAGGAACAACTTTGATTTTTAGGTTGGGATGTTTTATAAAATCCCACATTTCTTGGAGACATTGTTCCATTCTCTTGATTTTGTTTTCTTTATTGTTGTCTGATTGGGTTAATTCAAAAGCTTTGTCTTCGAGTTCTGAGGTCATTTTCTCTGCGTATTCTAGTCTGCTGTTAACTTTTCACTGCCTTTTTTACTTTCCTGAATGCTTCTTTTATTTCCAGAATTTCAGCTATTTTTTAAGCTGTCTTTTTGAAGAATTTTTCATTCATAAAAAATAATTTTCAGTCATGAAAAGTAGTTTTTTTTAATGTCTTAATGTCAGTTTTCTCCTGAAGTTCATTGATCAATTTTATAATCAACCTTTTGCATTGTATGTCTTGAATTTTTTAAAATTCTATTCTGGTTAGTGTTTTTTGCTGAAGAGTTGGTGTGGTATTTGGGGGGAGTTTGCAAACTCTGTTTTTTCATATTGTCAGAATTATTTATCTAGTTTCTTCTCATTTGGATAGATGATTTCATCTTATGTGAAGTTTGCAGGGGACTGACATAGGCACAGTAACCTTGGTGTAGTGAATTTCTAAGTTGCCAGCTGTGGCTGTCCTGTGCTATGTTCCTGCACTGGTTCACAGCATCCTGAGTGGCCAGAATGGCTTGGAAAGTGTTGCTAGTTGGTGTTTGGGAATCAGACCTTCCCCATAGTTGAGTTATTCTATATGATGTAGTGGCCTGTATTCTTGACCTCCAGACAGGAGGTGGCACTTATGGGAGAAAGCCAGTTCCTGTGATAACTGTAGTGCTTCTCCCTGGTGAGCATTGCTCTAGGCTGAGAGCATGGCGTTGGGGATTTCCTAGAGTTTTCTGTCTGTTTTGAGCCTTTAGGGGTTGGGGGAGTAGAGAGGAAAAGAGCTGAAGCATTCCAAAAGTGTGGACTCTTAGTTGCCCGAGTGAGAATTGGGAGGAAGTCCCAGGCCACTGGGGTAACACTGTTGTGCAGAGCAGGCACAGAAGAGTTCACAGGAGAGTGAGAGGTTGCTATGACAATGCATCCCACCCAGCTCTCACCTTGGCCTCAGGCAATCTGCAATCTGAATATAAGTTGCAGCTGGCCTGAGGACCTCAGGTGTTCTCAGGCAACCCAACCAGCCAGGAACTGTTTACAGCCATGGAGTTTGTCCTAGGGGTCTGTTCCCTCCCAAGCTAGCTAGAAAGCAGCTGTTCCACCCTGCAAAAATTGAGTTCCTGGGAAGTGGCAGCTGGTGCTGCTCAAGGCTTTTCTCTTACATTGCTCCATGGCAGGGCATGGCTGTGAGTAAGGTAGTTTTCCACGAGAGACTGGGACCCCACAAGTATCAGGGGTCTCTGCACAGTCACAAAAAGCACAGAACTACTGTGCAGAAGCACAGAACTACTGAATTCCCCTCACTTTCCTCACTGTATCCAGAAGCTGTGGTAGACTATAGTGGTTCAGGCAAGAGTCTGGCCCATTCCAACCCAAATCAGTGAGTTTTTCTTCTTCTTCTTTGCTCTAAGTGGTTATTATCACTCATTTGGAAACTCAAGGGGCATGCTGCTGGATCTGTTCCTTTTTGGGTGCTGAGGAAACTCTGTCTTGGTTTACTCTGCAGGAGAAACTCACTCTAGCTGCCATATGTTGGCCATCTTCCAAAGCAAATGCTCTTAAACACTCTTCTATTCTGAAAAAAAGAAGAAAACCAAATTGTTTATACAATATAGTACAGAGTGTGCTATGTGCAACACACAGTATACAGAGACCTACTGGCCCACAGCCAAGAGCAGGCTCCTGGCTAGAGACCATTTTCTTCAAAGACATAAAGTTACTCAAACCTGCTCTATGGCCACCTGGACACCATCACAAGTGTGGATTGGAGGAGGTGCTTGAAATGCCTGGGCGTTTAAACAAGTAGTGGTTGTGTCATTCATGCACAAGATGCCACACCAGTAGCAACTGATATACTGTGGTAAACTGGATTAAAATGGTGTTTTCCTGCTAAGCCCACACTGTCACTCCTTGAAAGGATAAGGTCCATTACTAGGAATGTTAGCAGCTACATTTTCTTTTGTATCTGAAGGTAGTGTGAGGATACACTTTCTTAGAAAATATGAATGGCACAGTGATAAATATAGTGAAATAAATACTCAGGGAACCACTCAGTCTGTTGCAGAGAAACCGCAACTAATTTGTGGGCTCAGATATGCTTGAGGATATGATGTGAACGCTAAAATTAAGAATAAGAGAAGACTTCTGGGAAAATGGCAGTGGAGCCAGTTGGACTATGCGAGTCCCAGTGTGAGTGTATGGATAATTTTATGTATGTGTCTGTGAGTAAGCGGGCATGTGAGTGGCTGACTGTGTGGAGACTCAGGAACAAGTGGCCATTTTTTAAAAAAATCAGTAAAGCCCTTCCTGGGAAGAAGCTGCCGGGAGTGACTGCTGCTTCCAGGCTCTGCCTCATCACTGCAGTGCCTAGCCAGACTCTGGCAGCAAGGACTGCAGAGGGAGCATAGCGAGAGAGCCCAGAGGCAGAGTCCCACTGGAGAAGATGAAAGAGGCACCCTGCCACCATCTTGAAAATGGAGCAGGAAAGTGCTCTGACTTGTTCACCACAAGCGACAGACCTAACCCAATCTCTGTGGTGGGCAGATTAACACTCAGGGGTTGATCATGACTCAGAGTGAATATACTGAAAGCACAAACTTGGGAGGGACAGAATGAGTGCTGAGCCTCAGGGGCCCCACCCCCTACATGATTCCACTGTGAGACAAAGAGTGTGACCAGAAAAGGACAAGGAAGACCTCAGAAGAGATCAGTGATAAATCTGGGACTAGCCCAATACCCCAACCTCCCCAGCAATCCCCTAAATGTCAGATCCACACAGCTGGGGTATAACTGAGAGAGACAAAACCAAGAGGAGCCTGGACGTCAGCCGTGATAGGAGGACTGTACTCCAGGATAAGTCTTGCTATGGTGTCCCCCCACCAGAACCTGGGGAAGAGACAATCATGCACCTCCCCACTGGAGGGTATCCCCCAACCATACAAGAGTGGAGGGGAGGACTGAAGCCCTACCTACCTTCACTGCCTCTTCCTCCTTCCCTGGCCGCACACTGAAGATATTGTGAATAAGGCACAGCTCCACAGGAGACAGAAGAGGGCAGATTGTTTTTTGTTTTCTCTGTTTTTGTTTAATTTTCTTCTTTTCCTTTGTACATGAATATGTGTGTGAGGGTTCTATCTGCATTTCCCCCCCCATACACCTTTTATTTTTCTTTCTCCCTTTTCTGTTTTTCATACTTCTTTTTTTTTCTTTCATTTTTTCTTTTCTGTTTATGTGTGTACACAAATGAGTGTTCATCTTTCAGTTTTTTTGCTTGGTGTTTTGTTTTCTTGTTCTCTTTTTTAGTTTAATGTATGTGTGAATGTAGGTGTGAGGGTTCAATTGAATTCCTTTTTTTCTCATCTCATTTTTTTTCTTCTTTTGTTTAGTGTTGGTCATTTGTGTGTGTGGTTGCGCGCACGCGTGTGTGTGTGTGTGTGTGTGTGTGTGTGTGTGTGGTTTTCCTTTTTTTATTTTTTGTTTGCTTGTTTGTTTTCCTTTTTACCCAATTTGTTTTGGTTTTTGTTTGTGTGTGCGTTCGATTGCTTTTTTGCTTTGGTTTCTGCTTTTATTTTTCTGTGTCTTTTAATTTTTGTCCATCTTATTTCATTCTACTTTCTCTGTTCTTCTCATTGCTGTTACTGTATCCTGGACTCAGGGGGTACACACTTGTAACCACTACATAATCATATAGACTGGTGGTGGGGAGTGGGTCTCAAGGAACCCATACCACAATCAGTGAACATTGTGATTTGCAAGTAGTTTCTGACTCTTAGCTTCCCTTCCTCCACCTTATTCAATTCTCAAACCTGCAAGAGACAGCAAAGCTGCCCACTCACAGCCCTTTTTCAAAATAGAACAAATTCAGAACTCTGACCAGGGAAGAATAGAGGACTGAGCAAATATCAGGAGTGAAAGCCTCTCCCACTGCCACTGAAACAGAACTAAAGAAAGAGATTGGTCACAAATGAGGAAAAAATCAATGGAAGAACACAGGTAATTCCAAGTGCAGTAAAGAGAAAAACACCCGAAAAATGAGACCAAACAGTGGAAGTCATCAAAGACTCACCCCAGAATACAAGAGGGATTAGGGATTAGGGAATGGATGGAAATAATAAATAAGACTCAAGAAAGACAAGATGTAACCCTGACAGAACTTATAACAAGAATTTTGTCCATAAAAAATTTTATCCAGGATATAAATAACAAGATGACAACCTTGGAAAGTAGAATTAATTAAGCAGAAGAAAGAATCTGATCTTGAAGACCAAAGCATGGAATTAACCCAATCTGTAAAAAACAGGGTAAGAAAACTCAGAAAAAAAGAACTAAGTCTCCAAAAGATGTGTGATTATAGCAAGAAGCCAACCTATGCCTGATTGTTATCTGAGAAGAAGAAAGGGAAATGGAGAATACCTTGGAACAAATATTCCAGGAGGTTATCCAAGAAAACTTTCCCCATCTCACCAGAGATGTGACCATCCAAACACAAAAGATACTGAGAACTCCCACAAGACATCAAATGAGAAGACCAACCCCTAGACACATAGTAATTCACCTCCACAAATTGATACAAAAAAAATTCCTAAAGACAGCAAGAAAGAAAGGTCAGACTACCTACTGGGGAAAATCAATCAGAATAGAAGAAGACCTAGTGGCAGAAACACTACAAGCCAGGAGGGACTAGAGTCCCGTATTTAAAATCCTCAAAGATTCAACCAAGAATTTCCTAACCAGTCAAGCTCAGCTTCATCAGCAATAGAGAATTTAAATCCTTCCCAGACTTCCAAAAATCACTAAGAGATTATGCAGCTTCCAGACAAACTCTGCTGGAGATGCTTAAAAAGGTATTAAGCACATAGGAAAGAAAAAAAAAAGAATGACCACACAATTCCCAAGAGAAAAGGAGAACACAGAAACAACAGCAAATACATTATGACTTCAAACTTGAAAACACAAACATACATCAACCCATAGTTAAAAGAAGACAAGCAAACAAAGAATAAACTTTGTAAGAACCACATTATGGGAATAAACAATCACATTTCAATAATCCTCCTGAATGGACTAAATGCACCACTGAAAAGACACAGAATGGCAAACTGTATAAAAACCATGACCCAATAATTTGCTGCATCCAGAAAACTCATCTCATAACAAGGGATGCACACAGACTCAAAGTTAGAGGATGGAAATGAATTTTCAGGTGAATGGATTACAAAGAAGAGAGGAGTCACAATCTTAGTATCAGACAAAGCAATCTTTATCAAAAATTTTAAAAGATACAAAAGTACACTACATAACAATAAAAGGCTCAATCTATCAACAAGAAGCATCCATCATAAACATATATGCACCCAATATAGGAGCACTAGCATTTATAAAGCAACTACTAAGTAAACTAAAAAAAGATATTGATCCAACACTATTGTAACTGGGGACTTAAATACTGCACTAACCCTAGATAGATCATTGAGGCAAAAAAATCAACAGTGATCTGGATCTTCAACTTGGCACTCAACCAAATTGATTTAATAGATACCTACAGAATATTTCACTCAACAATCACAGAATATACACTCTACTCATCACCACATGGAATGTACTCCAAGATTGATAAGATCATTGGCCACAAATAAAGCATAAATAAATTTTATAAGATCAAAATACTGCCATGAATCTTCTCTGACAACAATGGAATAAAAATAAATATCAACATCAACAAAATTTTCCCAAAATTCACAAAGACATAGACACTAAACAGCATGATGCTGAGCAACTACTGGGTCAACATAGAAATCAAAACAGAAATCAAAAGATTCATGGAAATAAATGAAATGACCAAAACCTCTGGGATGCCGTGAAATCAGTTCTAAGAGGGGAATTTATATATCTTTGAATGTACATGAAGAAAATGAAAAGATCACAAGCTAACAGCCTAACAAATCACCTAAGGAAGCTGGAAAGACAAGACCACCAAAACCCTAACATTAACAGAAGAGTCAAGATCATCAAAGTAAAAACTCAAATACAGGACATACAAGACAAAAATATCATAGGAAAAAAATCAACAAAACAAAAAGCTGGTTCTTTGAAAGAATAAACAATATTGATGGACTCCTACCCAGAATGACCAAGAAAGGGACAAAAATACCAAATAAATGCAATCAGAAATACAAAAGATTAAATCACAACTGACCACAAAGAAATACAAAAGATTATCAGAGACTACTGTGCACACCTGTATGGAAAAAAAACCTTGATAACCTAAATGAAATGGAGGACTTTCTGACATCACACAACTTTCCAAGGTTGAAATAAGAAGACATTGAGATACTAAATAGACCAATAACAACTCAGGAAATTGAATCTGTCATTAAAAAAAAAAAAAAACCC
>NW_007260533.1:0-3808 GCF_000164805.1 Carlito syrichta | reverse complement strand
TATGGTGCTGTCAAATTGCCCAGCCTAATTTAGAAATGTTACACATAAAACTCTAGTTTAAGAGAGACACTTAATGTCTGCGAGTTAGACAAACTATTCATAACATCTTTTCATGATCTGTAAGATTCAGAACGAAAAAGACCTATATAATATGGAGCAAAGAAACACATCATACAACTTTCCATAGTTAAACTAAGAAGACTTTGACATAGGAAATAGACCAATAACAACTCAGGAAATTGATTCTGTCATTAAAAAAAAAAAAAAACCCACCTATTAAAAAAAAAAAAAAAAAAACCCTGGATCAGATGGCTGTCCAATGGAATTCTACAAAACATACAAGGAGGAGCTGCTACCAATCCTATTGGAAGTATTCTATTGAAAGATAGAATTCTCCCTGAATCATTTTACAGAGCTAACATCACACTGAGACCCAAACTGGATAAAGATCCAATAAAAAAAGAGAACTATAGGCCAATATCCTTAATGAACATGGATGCAAACATTCTCAACAAGATTCTAGCAAATGGATCCAACAACACATCTCAAAAATCATCCACCATGACCAATTAGCTTCATCCCCAGGATGCAGGACTGGTTCAATATCCACAAGACCATAAATGTAATTAAATACATCAACAGATGTAAAAACAAGAACTGCATGATTATATCATTAGATGCAGAAAAAACTTTTGATAAAACACAGCATCCCTTCTTGATTAAAACCCTTGAATGCCTTGGCATAGAAGAAACATACCTCAAAATAGTAAGTGGCATCTACAATAAACCCACAGGCAACATATTGCTAAATGGATGGAAACAGGAAACATTTTTCCCTGAAAGCTGGAAAAAGATAAGTCTGCTCATTCTCACCTCTCCTGTTCAACATTGTGTTGGAAGTCCTAGCTACAGCAATTAGACAAGAGAAGAAAATCAGGGATACCCAAATAGGAAAAGAAGAAGTTAGGTTATCCCTCTTTGTTGACAATATGATCCTTTACCTCAAAAACCCAAGAGAATCTGTCAAAAACCCTTGCAATGATAAAAGACTTTGGCAAAGTCTCGGGATACAAAATAAATGTGCAAAAGATAGTCACATTCTTATACACCAACAACAAACAGGCAGAGAACCAAATAAAAAGCACAATCCCATTCACAATAGCCTCCCCCCCCAAAGGGAAATGCCTCAGCATCTCCCTAACCAGAGAATTGAAAGACCTTTTCAATGAAAACTACAAAATATTGCTCAAAGAAATCCAAGAAGACACAAACAAATGGAGAAATATTACATGCTCATGGATAGGAAGAATCATCATTGTTATGATGTTCATCCTACCAAAGGCAATCTACAGATGCAACACGATTCCCATTAAATTACCAACATCATTCTTCTCAGAGCCTGGAAATGACAATATAGAAATTCATATGGAAACATTAGCAACAATGAATAGCCAAAACAACCCTTAGTGAAAGAAACAAAGTGGGAGGTATCACACTTCCAGACTTTAAACTTTACTGTAAGTCTACAATAATCAAAACAGGCTGGTATTGGTACAAGAACAGGCATATAGAGTAATAGAAGAGGATAGAGATTCCAGAAGCAAAACCTCATTTTCTCAACCAATTTATCTTCAGCAAAGCCTCCACCAAAAACCACTGGGAAGAAGAGAGCCTATTCAGTAAATGGTTCTGGAAAAACTGGCTGACCACATGCAGAAGATTGAAACAGGACCCCTAGCCATCACCATACACAAAAATCAACTCAAAATTGATCAAAGACCTAAAGGTAAAACCTCAAACTATAAGAATCTTAGAAAACGCAGGAAAAACCCTATGGAAATTGGAGTAGGCAACCAATTCCTGATCAAAACCCCAGATGTCCATGCCATAAGAGATAATATAGACAAGTGGGATCTCATCAAACTGAAAACTTCTGCAAAGTAAGAGAAACCATCAGAACAGTGGGGAGACAGCCCAAAGAATGGGGGAAAAAAATATGTGCCAACTGTATGTCTGACAAAGAACCTAACATCCAGGATCTACAAGGAACTGAAACATGCTGAAAGGAAAAAAACCAAACAACCCCATTAACAAGTGGGAAAAGACATGAATAGACACCTCTCCAAAGAAGATATACAGGCAGCTAACAGACACATGGAAAAAGTGCTCAGTCACACTAATTATCAGAGAAATGCAAATCAAAACCACATTGAGATACCTACCACCTAATCCCAGTAAGAGTGGCCATCATTAATAAAACAAACAACAACAGATCCTGGCGAGGATGTGGAGAAAATGAAATGCTTCTACACTGCTGGTGGGAAAGCAAACTAGTTCAAACTCTATGGAAAACAGTGTGGCAATTTCTAAAAGAACCAGAAATTGACCTTCCATATGACCCAGCAATCCCCCTACTGGGAATATACCCAGAGGAATGCAAATCATTCTACCAAAAAAGATACCTACACATGCATGTTTTTGCACCACTATTCACAATAGCAAAAACTTGGAACCAACCATGCTGCCCATTGAAACTGAACTGGATTTTTTTTAAAAAGTGATATATATATATATGATGGAATATTATGTAGACATAAAGGACAAACATACTGACTTCACAGCAACTTAGATGGATTTAGAGTTTATCATACTCAGTGATCGATCACAGGAACAAAGAACTGAATACCACATGTTCTCACTCATAAGTAGACCCTGAACATTTACCATAATACTATAAGAAAGGGATTGGCAGAAGTGGGATACTGCTTGGAGGTGGGGCCATATAATGGGAGGTGTCCCATTCCTGACTGAAGTACCCTGTGGGGGCCTGGTCTCAAACTAGGCAAAGTGGGAACCAAAGGGAGCACCAAACTTTAGCTGTATTATATCCACTTGTGTACCTAATCTTGAATTGTACCCCACATCTTTAAAATTAAATATTTTTTTAAAGAGTGAGACAACACGAAAACTGGGTTAGGGGAGCACCCCAGGCAAAACAGCAGCTTATGCAACAGACATCAGAGGTACGAAGAAGCAAAGGGAAAGGCCTTAAAAAGACCTCGTGGAGTTCCAGTAAGATGGTGACAGCATAGATGAACTTGTGAGATTCTCTGAACGTGAGTTCCCAAAAAGACTCTTAGTTTTCTTCCCCCATCCCCCAGCCCACCACCAGCCATGCTGGTCCAAGGCCCAGAGACCTTCGGTCCCACGCAGGGCTGGATATTGCGGCCCCCTGCTGAGGCTGTTTCACCATACGTGACGCTCACCTGCGTGGGAGTCTCGGGTCTCAGATCCTTCCCTGGCTACCTTGTCTCTCACCCAGCACCTAGAACCAAGCCGCCGGTCACTCAGGGAGGCTCTGGGCACCCGCCCCTCAGAGACTAAAGTACCCTGTGGGGGCCCCAGGGCCACTCTTGCCACTCACTGCCTGCCCGTTGGAGCTTTGAGCTCTGGAGCTCTGGGCAAACCCTGGCTGAGGCACTCAGTGCGTGACCCCAAGCTTGGGGACCCAGACAAGTGGAGAGAAACGGATCTACAAAAGAGAATCTGCCTCCGCCATTCTCCAAGCAGAGATTTCTATTGCCCTGCCCACTTATCAACAACTCCCACCTCGGTTCCTAAGGTAACATCGCTAAACAGGATACAAAGCCCTACCCCTACGCTGAATCAGACAAAAGCAACTCCCAGGCACCCAAACCCAAACTGCGAGTAAATCTAGCTGCCTGCAATGAAAAACAAAGGGGAGAGGCCAGAGATCAGAGCTGAAGTGACTTTAGTCTGATCTCTTATTTTGACTTATGATTTTATC
>NW_007260532.1:7641-8329 GCF_000164805.1 Carlito syrichta | reverse complement strand
CCATCCCAGAGATTTTGGTAAGATGTTTCTTCATTTTCATTTGTTTCCAGGTATCCTTTGATCTCTGTTTTGATTTCATCATTGACCCAGGAGTTGTTTAGCATCGTGCTGTTCAGTGTCCATGTCTTTGTGGGTTTTGGGGGGACCTTGTTGATGTTAATGATTATTTTTATTTTACTGTGGTCCAAATAGGTTCATGGTAAAACTTCAGTCCTTTTAAATTTGCTTATGCTTGACTTATGGCCAAGTATTTGATCAATCTTAGAGTACATTCCATGCAGTGATCAGTAGAATGTATATTCTGTGGTCTTTGGATGGAGGGTTCTGTAAGTATCACTTAAGTTCATTTGGTCAAGTGTCACATTGAGGTTTCAGATCTCATTGCTGATTTTTTGTCCTGATGATCTGTCTAGGGTTGTGAGTGGGGTATTGAAGTCCCCACCTATGATACTGTTAGAGTTGATTTTTTTTTTTAGTTTATGTAGAAGCTGCTTTATGAAAGTTGGTGCGCCTATGTTGGTTGCATATATGTTTAAGATGGATAATTCTTGTTGATGGATTAAACCTTTTTTCATTATGTATTGGCCTTCTGTATCTTTTTAAATTTTTAATAGCTTAAAGGGTATTTTGTCTGAAATTAAGATCACAGCTCCTCCTTTCTTTTGTGTTCCGTTCGCCTGAAAGTTTG
>NW_007260532.1:7118-7621 GCF_000164805.1 Carlito syrichta | reverse complement strand
TAGAATTCTGCTGGAAAGTCATCTGGTCCAGGGCTTTTTTTTTTTTTTTTTTTTTTGTAGGAAGTTTTCTTATAACGTAGTCAATTTTCTTTCTTGTTATTCATCTATTTAGGGTCTCAATTTCTTCTTGTTTTAACCGAGGCAGTTTGTGTGATGACAGAAAGTCCTCCATTTCCAAAAGGTTTTCAAGTTTGTTTCCATACTAGTGTACCTTGTAGTCTCTAATGATCATTAGCATTTCTTCAGGATCAGATGTGACTTCTTCTTTTGTGTTTCTGATTGTGTTTATTTGGGCTTTCTCTCTTTTTCTTGGTCAGTCGAGTTAGGGTACCATCTTTCCTGTTTATGCTTTTGAAGAACCAGCTTTTTGTTTCATTGATTTTTTTTTGTATTATCTATGTCTTCTATGTCCTGAATTTGGGCTTTTATTTTGGTGATCTGGATTCTTCTGCTGAAATTAGGGTTTTTGTGGTCTTGCTTTTCCAGCTTTTGTAGGTGGCTTG
>NW_007260532.1:0-7098 GCF_000164805.1 Carlito syrichta | reverse complement strand
ATGAGTAGAATGTGTATTCTGTGGTCTTTGGATGGAGGGCTCTGTAGGTATCAATTAAGTCCATTTGATCAAGAGTCACATTGAGGCTTCTGATCTTGTTATTGATTTTTTTGTCCTGATGATCTGTCTAGGGTTGTGAGTGGGGTATTGAAGTCCCAAGCTATGATGGTATTGGAGTCGATATCTTTTTTTAGTTTACCTAGGAGCTGCTTTATGAAAGTTGGTGCTCCTATGTTCGGTGCATATATATTTAGGATGGATATTTGCTGTTGATGGATTGAATCTTTTATCATTATGTAGTGACCTTCTGTATCTTTTTTTATATTTGATAGCTTAAAGGGTATTTTGTCTGAGATTAAGTTCATGACTCCTCCTTTCTTTTGTGTTCTATTCACCTGAAAATTTGTTTCCCATCCTCTTACTTAGAGTCTGAGAGTCCTTTCTAGTGAGGTGAGTCTCTCGAAGGCAATAGATTGTTGCCTGGTGATATTTTATCCATTTTGCCATTCTATATCTTTTCAGTGGTGCATTTAGTCCACTCATATTCAAACTAATTATTGAAATGTAAGTCTCAACTTATCATAATGTTCTTACAGAATTGTTGTTCTTCCCGTTTTTGTGTTGTCTTTCTTTTGGTTTTAGAGTTGGATCATATGTGTTTTTAATCTTTTGCCTGTATTCTTGTGAAGAACGTGTTGTTCTTTTTTCCTTTTCTTCTGTGTTCAATACTTTTTTAAGTGTTTCTTGTAGAGGTGGTCTTGTGGCAGCGTAGGTTCTTAGGGATTGGATATCTGGGAAAGATTTCAATTCTCCCTCACTGATGAAGCTTAGCTTGGCTGGGCAGGTTATTCTTGGTTGAAATTGTTTATCCTTTTAGAACTTTGAAGATAGGGCTCCAAGCTTTCCTAGCCTGGAGGGTTTCTGTTGATAAATCTGCTGCTATTCTAATTGATCTTTCTGGTATGTAGTCTGACCTTTTCCTCTTGCAGCCTTTAGGATTTTTTCTTTTATACCCACTTTGTTTAGGCAAATTATTATTTGTCTGGGAGTTGATCTTCTCATTTGTTGTCTTGCCGGAGTTCTCTGTATCTCTTGTGTTTGAATTTTTTCATCCCTGATGAGATGAGGGAAGTTTTCTTGAATGATTTCATGGAATGTTTGCCCCAGTGTGACCTCTGTTTCTCTCTCTGCCTCAGGAAGGCCAATTATTCTTAGGTTCGGTCTCTTGAAGTGATCGTTCATCTCTTGAAGGTTTTTTTCTGTCTTTTTGAGCTTCTTTTCTATGCTTTTGACAGTTTGGGTTAGTTCTGTGTTTTGGTCTTCAGGCTCTGAGATTCTTTCTTCTGCTTGGCTAATTCTGCTTTCCATGCTTATTAGTTTGTTACGTATTTCCATCACAGTATTCTTACTGCTGTTATTTCTGACATCAGCTCCTTCCTATTTTCCTCTTGTCTCTCCTCAATTTTTTTAATTCTCTCTATTAATGTCTTGATGTCTGGGTTTGTTGCATGTGACCAGTCATTCTGGGGGCTCTTCATTGTTTGTTTTCCGGAATCTGTTTTCTCAGTGTCTGATCTTCCAGGGGTCTGTATGAGACCCATATTCTTGTTTTGGTTTTTCCTCATTTGTGCTGCTTTTTTTCCCCGACCCTACATTTTCCTTCCCTTCACCTCACCATCTTCTTTAATTCTTTTATTCAGGGGTAGAGGGATTGGCTTTACTTCTGTTTGTTCAATCTCTTATTCTTTATGTATGTTCTCTTACTATCTTCAGTTCTGGAGTTGCACTGTAGGTTGGGGTGGTCCTTTTTGCAGCTTTGAGATTTACTTAAGGGGGGAACTATGATTCAAAGTCTATCTGCAGGTCCTGGTACTCACTGACAGGTGTATGGATGATCTGAAACCCACTTCCCACTTCCTTGGAATCTGTCTGTGCAGTGGGGCTGTAGTTCTACTCCCTGAAATAAAATGTGGTTAAATGTGGTTAGCAGAGGGAAGAGAATAGAGCAGACAGTGGGGGGAAGAGGAAGGTGGACAGAGAGAGACCTAAATAGAGAGAGAGACCTAACTGAAACAGATAAAACAATAGACCATGGCTACGGACTAACCAGCTGTCATACAAACAATAAAAATAAAACATGCAATGATGCTAACATAAAAGCTAACCAACCACCTTACTGGTGTGCTGTTCCTCTATACACAGATATGTTTTACCGAGAGGCGGAAAGAGAAGAAAAGGAAGCGAAAGAAAGGAACAAAACAATAGGAATAGAATCAAGTCATTAAACTAACAGAACCAATCGAGCACACTCTGAGACTTTTCATTTAAGTCCAATGTCCTTTCAGCTCTGATTTCCAGCTTTCTTTTCAAGCTGGTAAATTAGTTCACAGTTAGGGTCAGTTACCCCTGGCCTACTGTGAAGGACAAGTCTGATCACCATCTGTTCACCACTCTAATCTGTCCTGTGTCTCTTTTTCAAGCTTGTTTCTCCCATTTCGGTGTTGTTACCTTGAATCGCCAGCAGGTGGTGCTATCTCAATTGCTCGACCCAGATAGAGTGGGGCCGGACAGGAGCCGGGCGATGGAAGCCTGCCTCATGGCACACAGGAGGAGACCCATGGCCGGCAGGACGTCATGGTGGCAGCAGAGGTGGCAGCGATCCCAGCAGATTTTACCTGCAGGGAATTCAAGGGCTGAAGTCGTGGATCACCTCAGGCACAGGTGGTGCGATGTGCTATGGCTGCCATGGGGGCCATGATGGCACTGGTGGCTGCTGATTCTGCAGCTGCAGTGTCTGTCTAGACTGCTGTGATGCCCCAGCGATGGTGACAGCCGAGCTCTGTGTGAAGAACAGGCTGCTGACATTAGTGTCTCCAGCCTCTGGGAAGAGAGCCAGAGACCCTCTGCATTCTCCTTTGCATAGGGTTTCATAGACCAGGTTGCCCTATCCCCATCTTGCCGGAAGTCTCTCCATATTTTTTATAGAATTATTCATGTTAGAAGTGACTTTTTTTATTGTTTTGGAAACCAGACTGGTATTCAATAGCTCAATTGACATGAATGGTCTTTTTTGTGATACTTGGGAATGGAGCCATGGATATGTGTCAACATTTATCACCCTTACAACATATTCAGTGAGTAATTATCTCATATATTCCTCCTTTGAACTTCGTTGAGAACCTACTTTAAACCAGATGCTTTACTACAGATTTTGACAAATATCTTCCAGATTTCAAAGATGGTTGACTCTGTGGTCCATGAACAGTTTCTTTAGCTCCTTCTATTCCTCCTCATTCCCTCTTCCTTCTATCTATCTATCGTCTATCTACTCTTACCATGGAATATTGTTCATCCATGAAAAGATGAAATAATGCTTTGCAGGATTCTGAATAGAATTGGAGACCATCATTCTAAGTGAAATAATGCTGAAAATGGAAATTTAAAACCAAATGCTACATAGTATCATTTAGTGGGAGTTAAAATAAGAGTCAGCAAAGACATAAAGAATGAAATATCATGACATTTTCTGAACCAGAGAAATAAAGACCTTGACAATGAAAACTTCAAAACACTGCTTAAAGAAATCAAAGATGACACAAAAAATGGATAGATATTCCATGCTCCTTGATTGAAAGAATGAACATTGATTTAACACAACACCCATTAAACTACCAGGAGCATTCTTCTCAGACCAGGGAATGACTATGCAGGAATTCATATGGAAACATAAACAACCATGAATAGCCTAAACAATCCTCAGCAAAAAAAAGGAAGAAAGAAAAAGAAAAAAAAGCAGGAGGTAACACACTCCCAGACTTTAAACTTTATTATAAAGCTACAATAATCAAAACCGCCTGGTATTAGTACAAGAACAGGTATACAGATGAATGGAATGGTGTAGAGATTCCAGAAGCAAAACCTCAGCTTCTTAACCAACTCATCTTTGACAAAACCTCCATCTCCAACCACTGGGAAGAGGAGAATTTATTCAGTAAATGGTGCTTAAAAAACTGGCTGACCACATGCAGAAGATTAAAACCAGATCCCTATCTATCACTATACACAAAAATCAACTTGAAATGGATCAAAGACCTAAATGTAAACCTCAAACTATAAGAAATTTAGAAAATACAGGAGACACCTTTATGGAAATTGGAACTGGCAACCAATTCCTGATCAAAACCCCAAGTGCCCATGCCATAAGAGATAAGATAGACAAGTGGGACCTCAACAAATTGATAAGCATCTGCAAAGCTAAAGAAACCACCAAAAGAGCAGGGAGATAGCCCACAGACTGGGAAAAAATATTTGCCAACTGTGTATTGAACAAAGGACTAATATCTAGGATCTACAAGGAACTCAGAAGTGCCTAAAAGAAAAAAACAAACAGCCCCAGTACAAAGTGGGCAAAAGATATGAATAGACACTTTTCAAAAGAAGACATTAGAGCAGCCAGAAAAAAATGCTCAGTCTCACTAGTCATCAGATAAATGCAAATTAAGATCATACTGAGATACCACCTACCTTCAGTCAGGATGAACAACATAAAAAATAACATTTTCTGGAGAGGGTGTGGAGAAAAGGGAACACTTCTACATTGTTGGTGAGAGTGTAAAGTAATACAACCTCTGTGGAAGACAGTGTGATGATTACTAACAGATCTAAAAATTGATCATCTATAAGACCCAGTAATCTCCCTCTGGGAATATACCTGCTGGAACTCAGATCACTCTATAAAAAAGATACCTGCACACATATTTTTATTGCACCATTATTCACAATATCAAAAACATGGAACCAACCATGTTGTGCATCAAAAGAGGTCTCTATTAAAAAAAAATTGGTACATATACATTATGGAATATTATGCAGCCATAGAGCAAAATTATGAACTGCATGGTAACTTGGATGCACTTCAAGTCTATAATACTGAGTGATCTCACAGAAACAAGGAAATGAATATTGCATATTCTCACTCATAAGTGGACCTTGAACAATTATAATAATACTATAAGAAAAGAATTGGCAGTAGTGGGAAAATGCCAGGGGAGAGGGGTCGCTATTGGTTGTAGTGGGAAACTGCCAGAGGATGGGGTGGCACACCACATCAACAAGGGTATCTGCATAGTGATTATTTGTATGCCTAATCCTGAATCATAAACTGCATCTTTAAAATAAATAAAAATAAAAAATAATTTTTAAAACAGAATTGTGCCTTGGACATTTGGGACTCAGAAGAGAGTGTGAGAAGGGGAGAAGGGTTGAAAATTTATCTATCATGTACAATGTGCACTAGTGGGGGTAATGGACAAAAATAGAAATGTTAAAAATAAAAGAATGCAATATTTAAAGAAAAATACTGAATTCACAATAAAAGGGACACTAGAGAGAGTTAGTTAATGAGGAAAGATTCATAAAAATCATCCAATCTGAAGGAAAGAAGCAATGTATTGAAAAAAACCCACATCAATTTAAGGAGTAGGAGAAGTAGTCTTACAGGTATTTCACTGAAGTCCTGAACAGAGAAGAGATTGGTGCAGGAAAAATAATTTGAGGTAATATTTGAAATATTTGGCAAAACTGTGAGTTTAAAAATTCAAGAAGCAAATCTTAAACTAGATAAACCCAAAGCTATTCTGCACATATTTTAATAAACTGCTGAATATTCAAGATAGAGAAGAAATATATATGTCACTTTTCAACACAGTGTATTTGAAAAAACAAGGATTTGAATAACTGCAGATTTATTATTATAAACTATAAATGGAAGACATCATTAAAGCACAGGCATATGACACATAATGATGTTTTAGTCAGCATCAGACTGCATCCATGACAGTGGTCCTATAAGTTTATATAGGAGCAGAAAACTTTCTATTGCCTAGTGACATTGTACGTGTTGTGAAGTTGTAGCACACACATTACTCACATGTTTGTAGTGATGCTGCTGCAAGCAAATCTTCTGCACACCAGTAGTAAACAAGTATAGGACAACCAATTATATGCACTACATAATACTTGATGGTGATTGGAAATAACCATGCTAATGTTTTTGTGTTTACAGTACTATATTTTGCAATTATTTGTAGTATACTCCTTCTATTTATATAAAAAAATGAACTGTAAAACAGCTTAACAACAGATCCTAAAAGAGGTACTCCAGAAAAAGGCGCTGCTATCATAGAGTATGACAGCTTCATGCATGTTAATTGCTGCTGAAGAATTTCCAGTGGGACAAGTTACAGAGGAGGGAGATAGTGATATTGGTAATTCTGCCCTGTGTAGGTATAGGCTAATGTGTGTGTTGGTGTCTTAATTTAAAAAACAATTTTTAAAAAGTAAAACCACTAGCCATTATAGAGTTTCATCACGTTGTAGTCATCTATTTAATTGTACTAGTTACTGAGGAAAATGTATAGATGTTATATAATATCAGAACCAGTGATTTATTCTTTAAATATTTCACATCAAATAGCCACAGATACATTAGTGCTTTGAGTTCTTTGAGTTTTAAGCAAAAACTTATTTAAATTGCCTGTCTCTGATGAACTGATTAATCATGTAAATGACAAAAATTTTGTCTATTTTGAAGAGAATCTAAATTCCTTTATAGTTATAGCAGTCTGTAGATTACAATCAACATGTTTAACTGTTGTTGATCCTATTCTTTTTTGTTTTCAGAGAATTCCTCTAAGGACTTCAATAACTGGGAGCTAAATTTGTCCTAAGTTCATTATACTTTCTTTGACTCCACTGTCTCACTCGAATAATTTACAAAATCCAATTGAATTGTTTTTGTAATGTTTGTAATCTCTACAAAGCCTCATTTACAATAGTTTTCAAGTACTATTCTTTAATTTCTTTTATATAAAACAGAAAGTGGGCGTGTATTACATACATAGACTATGAATTTTTCCACATACAATCCTAAAACTTTTTTTTAATTATTTCTTTTCAGGGAAAAAGTTTTACTTTGAAAAGAAACAAATCATTTTAGTCAGTGGGTTATATTGTTCTCCATGTGAGAGAAACTGGGTTTAGGTATTATACTGTGTTTTGGTCTTTATAGTATCTGTATAAATCCTTTATGTATTTTTT
>NW_007260531.1:3812-5861 GCF_000164805.1 Carlito syrichta | reverse complement strand
AAATAAATAAATAAATAAATAAATAAATAAATAAATAAAAATAAAAATATTGGCTTCTGTTTCCAAACAAGGGCATGCTGGATCCAGATATGAATAGGACAAAGTGGGCCTCCAAGAAGCACACAGCTGAGCAGACTGAGAGATAGCCAGGGGACGTTTTATGCCCAGTACGTGGTGACTTGGGTGGGGGCAGGGAGAGGAGGGAGGTGGGTGGGGAAACAGGATCAAACTCTGGGATGCTGGAGGAAGAACAGGAAACACCAGATCAGTCATAGGAGGAGGGAGGGGAGGGCTTCACGTGCAAATTTGGTTTCTTCATTTTCTCTGCCCCCTCTGCCTCCACCCCTATTTATTTGGTCTATTTTACATTCTGGGATGAAAGTCCCTTTTTGGGGTCATCAGTTGATGGCCAGGAAGCCAAAGGGCAGGACCAGAATACGTGACTTCAGGTCCCCGTAGAAAGTCCCACATGGGCCCCGGGGACCAGTGACATGGCCTGATCTTCTCTCGTCTCGTCGATGCCCAGCTAGGGCGGAGGAAGCAGGGCTAGCCGGGTGGAAGAATGACTCGAGGAAAGAATCTGTGGAGAGCAGAGTCCCAGAAGAATCTCCCGTGTGGAACCCGATCGCTCTCAGGCTCCCCAGAGGGAAGGAAGAGGAGGAGGAGGAGGAGAAGCAGCCGGCAGAACCTGGGAAGCAGGGGTGCTGTTCTCAAAGGGAATGTTTAAAAGACATTCAACTTTACACAGCAGTGAATCTTCCTTTGCTAAGCTACAGTCTGGTCACGTCTCTCTGAGCGATTGTAGCCATGTTTCCTAATTTTGACCTCCTCTCCTACATCGGGGAGGTGAATCTCCTCTCTCTTCTCTCTAATTTACTTTCTAAAAAACTATATCATGCTATCTAACTTCTGTACAATTCTTTGCATCTTTCAAGAGTCACTGGATTGCGCACCACAACACCGGTGGGTCTGATCTAACATTTTAAAGTCCCCTACCAGGATTCTCAACCTAACATTTTTAGTGGTCCCACTGAGATTCTGGCATCTAACATACATATTGTATCCACTTGTGAGGAAAGTGACTCCATTTTTCAGAAATCAAAGTGGAAATTTAAAAAATAATGCAAACTCTTCAAACCCAGAAACGCTTTATGTTTTCAAAGAGTTCCGCGAAGTCCCATGTCCAGTCGTTTATATCAGTTTTCAGAAGTCCACTTACCAGACACCCTTGGGTGTGTCTTCAGTTCTACCCTTGACTAGTCACAATGCATGACATTTTCCACCAAACCGTATCTGCTGTTCACCCTGCCTACTTAATAAATACCTGCCCTGTCCCAGAATGTAATACGATAGCTGTAACTGTAGAGAAGGTTTGCCTGGGCTCCCTGCTTCAGAATTACTTCTTAGACTCCCAAAGGAATGCCACCATCTTATTTACATTCCATTTCGGTCCTTGAAACAACACCACAAAGGGGCATCAATCTGCTTGTCATTCCTACTTGGTCCTGAGAGCAACACCACAAAAGGGCATCAACATGCTAATCATTCCTACTCGGTTCTATTCCAACAGAAGCTGCAGTGACACTGGGTCCTGTCCGGTGCAGAAGGCATCATTTACATGCTTCTGTATCATAGTTTTTCTTTGGAGTAGGAGTCTCACTCTGTCATCCAGACTGCATTGTAGTGGCACGCTCCAGGTCACCGCAGCCTCGACCTGCTGGGCTCTGGCGATTCTTCCACCTCAGTCTTCCAAGTAGCTGGAGTTACAGGCGTGAGCCACCACGGCCAGCTAATTTTTGATTTATTGTAGAGATGAAGTTTTACCAAGTGTCGGGGTGGGTCTCGAACCCGTGGGCTCAGGCAATCCACTCGCCTCGGCCTCCCAAAATGCTGGGATCACGGTCTCAGTCACCGAGCCCGTCCTACAAAAAAAATTTTTTTTTGCATATAATTTAAAAAAACGGATCTGTCTTTATAATTTTTATGTTATTAAACAGACCACTCAATATCATTATTTTCTTTTATTTTTGGAGACAGAGTCACCCTCTG